>NW_015557116.1:293038-304078 GCF_001515605.1 Sinocyclocheilus anshuiensis | reverse complement strand
GACGGAAACGTGTGGAAAATAGGAGAAAACTAATCGAAGCGCAGATGAGGGACAACTTTGAAACTGTCTTGAGTGTGTTCCTTTAAAACTGCAGCAGTGAATGTGGTGAGCGCGAACTGGAAACCGCTGGAATGGCGCATGAGACAAGTCTATCCATGTTTGCGGTGCTTATGACAGGAATATGTGTAACGTAGACTAACCATGTTCCGTACACTTTTCGCCCTTCACCGCACGCCAGCGACCACTCCTCCGTTGTTGAAAGCCAAGCAAGCAAGCAAGTTTGTGTGATCATTCTCTGGGGGAATACCCATTGCACAGTCCACACTTTGATTGATGTCTTTTGGACCAATAAGAATTGTTATTTTGTTTTTTAGACTTGCATTTGCGTTTGTAATTTGTTATTTTGTTTTCAGAATTGTGATTTGCTTCGCACTTCTCGTCCACCGTAGAATACCCATTGCACAGTCCACACTTTGATTGATGTCTTTTGGACCAATAGTTTTTGAGAAAAGTGGGGAAAAGTACCTCCTCCGCACGTGTACGAAAGATGATAAGCGTTAACGGTGTTCCGTACAGGCTACAATGATGTTCCGTACAGAGCGCATACTTTGATTTCAACGACGAAAATTGACATTTAACGGATCAACTTTGAGCTATTTATTTATTTTAACAACATTTTAGTTCATAAGTCATTTTGATGATAATAGATAACATGACTGCACAACAGCAACGTACTGTAGGTGGCGCTATACATTTAGATTGTTATGCGCCAAAAAACTAAAGAAGAAGAAGAAAACATTTCAATGAATAAGAAAGGCGAGTACCTTTTTGTTTGTTTAAAATGTAAGTTATTTGCTGCTTTAATAAGCTAGAGGACCATGCGAGCTAGGCCTGATTGTGTGTCGTGATATTGATTATGGCATGTGGGTCAAGCATGAATCATGTGAAACGTTAGTGAATAACGTTACCATATATTTCTGAAGACAAAGAAGGGCAAACAATTTCAACTGATTCAAAATATTTAATGATTAACCAATGTGAAAACTTCAAAACAAATGATCAGGATGCAGGTGTGTGTGTGTGTGTTTACAACTATTTACATTTAACACTAAACTGATAACAAAATACCATAACTAGAAATTAACATGCCCATTTTCTGTGTGCACTATTTACATTGTGTGTGTGTTTACAACTATTTACATTTAACACTAAACTGATTAATAAATACCATAAATATAAATTAACATGTTCATTTTCTGTGTGCACTATTTACATTGTGTGTGTGTGTAACGTGTGTTTTTATGTGGACAGACAACATTTATGGCAAAGCCAGTCAGTGTCTGGCACTTCCTCCACTTCTGCACACTCCCAAGTGGAACCACAAATGGCACAGATCACACTGGACCCATTCATCAATGGCTTCATCTCCTGAGCCAGGTGGGACCACTTTACAGCAGACAGCGCAGTGTTCTCCATCTTCAGTATGAGGAGGTGCCTGATTCTTTTGCCTTTCGGCCTCCTGGGCTTGTCTTTTTTCCTCCTTCTTTGCCATCTCTTCCTTGCGCTTTCTCTTCTTTTCTTCCTTCTCTTTCTCCTGAGTTTCTTTTACTACCAGCAGGTCGAAATGCTCATCGCTGGTGATGACACGGGCTGGCAACGGAATGCGACGCCTCCCCTTCTCCTTCCTCTCCAGGGCTGGACTCATGAGGACATTAGCCAGACTCTCAGGGATTACACCTGCTGCCACCAGGTAATTTTTGTGAGCCACTCTATTAATGTTACAGGTGGGGCAAGGTGTTTGAGTGATGATTGATGTGTCAGTAGGTTGAGCGATGGATGGTGTGGTGGGAGCGATACTGTGACAGCAGTGGGGTACACGTGTTTGAGGAGAGCTGAAAACTGCTTCTTCCCCACAACAATGTCCCCTCGCACCAGACCCATCCTGGAAGCCATGGTGGAGAAAGCAGTCTTCGGTGGGTTGAAGACCGCAATATCGAGGGGCTGAAGTATGTGTGTGGTGTGAGCAGGTAGGCAGAGAATTTCAATCTTGTTTTCTCTGCAGAACATGATTACGTCTTTTGAGACATGTGTCTCATGTTGGTCCATGATTAAAATTAGTGGTCTCTCATCAGGAGCATATCTGATAAAATGGTGGAGCTATTTCAGGAAGAGCTCGGAGTCCATGTAACCCTTCTCCTGGATGCCATAGAGGGCGTTGGGGGGCCCATCCAGCCTATAGGCATTACTTAGGAGGCAGCCGGGGTAAATGATGAAGGTTGGAATGCTGTCCCCGGCTGTATTCACACAGCAGTGCACCGTGATGTGCTCCCTGGTCGTCTGCTGCTGTTGATAGACGTGTTTCCTTCCAGTCTGGCACGGGACCTTCTCCCTGAACCGAGGCTTGTCTCCAAAGCCAGTCTCATCACAATTATAGATGAGATGTGGCTTGTTCTCCAGCTTGTGCTTCACATAAAGGGCCTCGTATAATTTGAAGAATGCCTCAATGGCCTCCGGTGTAGCACCATGGATTCTGGCTCTGTCCAGGGAATCTGCCGTCCTTGAGGCCAATTCTGGATGGCGGGCCTTAAACCTGGACCACCAAACATCACTTGGCCCCTTCTCTAGATTTACGGTGGTGGTCTCGGTTCTGCCACTCTCTTTAATGATCCCAACAGCCAGAACTTTGACAAGGGATCTTGTCACTGGAAAGCCATGGTCTGCCATCCAGAATATAAAGGAAAGGATAGCCTCTTCCTCTCCAGGTGTCAGGGCCAAATTAGGATGAGGGTTGTGGACATATTTATTTTTTTATGTATAGTTCTTGAGAATGGTGTGGGGAATGCCAATTTTTTTTGCTGTTTCCCTTAAACTTGCTCCTGCCTTTAATTCCTCAACTGCCTCCTTTAACTTCTCCTTTGAGTATTGTTTTTTCTTTCCTGGCATCTTTCTTTTGCTTTACTGACTTTCCTTTGAAATATGATATTATGTTAATCATGTTGAGTTAACCTTAACTTCAAATTATTGTTTATAAAATTGTTTATATTCACAAAGTTTTGTAATTATGTTAACTTGATGTATGAAATCTTATTAAATAACTTAAATGTCTGAATATCCTATCATTGTGTTTAACTTTAAGTTAATGTTAAGTTAAATAACTTCATGAAAATTTGGGAATGAAATAACACAATCAACTGAGTTTTAGTTCGTATCATTTGTATCATGACAATTAAAAATGTAAAACAATTAAATTCATGTAAGTTAATGCTAACTTAATTGATCCTTTATGAATATAAACATCATCACTGCGCGCAGGATGATGGGCAAACAAGCGTCTTCTGTCTGTCCCAGTCGGAGAGTGGTACCAAGTGGTAATCGCCCACAATTTATGTTTAAATATTCCCATTTCAAAGCATTTATTCAACAAAAGGTAATTTATTTAACAAGTTGTGATAACATAATATTCATTTCATAAAGAATGTAATACTTTGAGAAGCATCAATTAAATCGAAATGTCAATTTTCACTACTCTAGTTGTCTCCCCACCCAAGCTGCAGTGAAAGAGGGGGAAATGAAGATGACACAGATATATATTTTATGTATGACCCGGAAGTATTTATTCAGCGATCGGCGGTAAAAGGCAATCTGTACGGAACATCGTTGTGTACGGAACATGGTTAGTCTACGTTAAAAAATACAAGAAAACGAATCGAAACGAAGAGGAGAGAGATTTTTTAAACTGACTGGAATGTGTTCTTTTAAAACTGGAGGGTTTATTGTCTGAGTATGTTCTCACAACATTGAGCAGCGACTGATGAGCGTTAAAACCGGGAGCTGAACTAACATTAGTCAAAATGGTGCTTGAGGACGTGGATCAAAACGTTTAATAATAGAATGTGTACCCCCCCATTGTTAAAAAATACCTATATGCCTATAATAAAATACCAATATAAAATTATAAAAAGTATATATCGTCTTTCTAAATCATTCCCAAACATAAGATTGTTGTTTAGGCCATACATACCACGTAATATTAGAATAAGCACCTCTTAGTTTCAAAATACTTACAGTATAAATTATTTGTAATTTTACAGGTTGTTACCCCTTTATTCCCCAAACTTTGCATATTATTCCCTTATATCTACACGGAGGTACTGAATAGGTACACTGTAATTACAAAAAAAGTTACGCTGTAACTTCAGTTTACTTACGCAGTTCTTTGCAGGTTGCATATCTGGTTGTTACCTCCTTATTACCCAAACGTAGGACATTGTTCCCTTATATCTACACGTATGTTCTTTATAGGTACACTATAAATACAGAAATGTACACCGTAAATTCAGTATACTTACGTAGTTCTTTGCGGGTCGTAATCTAAAGCGTTACCAAATTCTCCCTTCAGTATGAAAATGTGATTTTAACAATGCACTCGTCGACCTTACTGACATTGCAGATTTACATGAGAAGCCCACCTTAAAGATAATCTCTCTTGACATCTCCTACACCAAGCAGAGCTGACACAGACATAATTTCTGTTTCCTCTCAAGAAGGGTCACCTCTTGCACGTCAGGATCCATGGCCAGAAACATTTGAAATTTCCACTTTTTCAGTGGATGTGGAATACAGATTACGCCAGGGAAATCTTTTGTATATGAGAGATAATACATATGCAAGTCCCCAGGGACATGGAACATGAAGTGCTTGAAAAGCTTGCTGAGGCCATGTACAGATTTAAAGCATGTCTCCTTGAAGAAGATTTCAATGATGTTGCATCTGCACTTGTCAAAAAACACCCCTGCTTTACTGAACCAGGCTCCTCCACTGGATGGAATGGCTGGAAAAACAGTTTAAAGTTCAAAATGGGTAATTACCGAAGTAAACTACACTGAGCTGGATGCACAGATGTGAGATTAGAATTTGTGGAAGACATTAGAACTTGTGGAAGAAATGAAGAAACGTCATCCAAGTTCTACCCCTTATATCACAGTACATGGACATAACTTTTTCGCTAAGAAGAAAAGAGTTGGTTGAAAATGAGCCTTCAGTAAAAGAGACTCTACAAAGATGGCCATCACTCTTCTTGGAAAGTCAGGTAATTAACACACCTCTGTTGTTTCTTCTATTCCGCTCCTTTCATAGATTATTGCTGAGTTCAACCGCATTGCAAGTAAAAACCTCAAGCAAGAATTCCCATTGATAAACACACTTCTTGTTTTCTGTAAGTTTTTGAATCCAAGAAAGGCACAGCTGGAAAAAAAGTTTCTACTGCAGATGAAGTCTGCAGTAAGTTGCTTTTTAAACAGTACTGTGAGTCCATTTGTCAATTTTTAAGTGATCTGTTCTTACCGTTTTTGATGTTCCATTCCGTGTTGTTAATATTTGTCAGCACATCACTGATGTCACTGCTCGGCGGACAGCAGTTCTCCATCTTCTTGGGGAGGACACTACAGACTTCCTTAAAACAGGCTTGGTAAGTATTCTTCTGATTTAATCAATATGACCCAGCGTGTAAATCTCTCTCTCTCTCTCTCTCTCTCAAGCAGAGACATAAGAGAAAAATAATTCTCTAATATACAATGGCCACAATAATTGGTACCCTTAGAAATTATTATCAGTAAAATATCTCTGAAGTATATTCCCATTCATATTTACGATTTGCTTCCGGCCATTGCTTCCGGTTTCACTGGAATATAAACATGAGGGAAAATAGCCAAATTCCCTTAATCATCCATCACAATGAGAAAAACCAAAGAATATAGTTCTGATGTGCAGCAACAGATAATTGAGCTTCACCGATTAGAAAGTGGCTTTAAGAAAAGAGCTAGAGCATTGAAAATTCCTATTTCCACCATCAGGGCAATAATTAAGAATTTCCAATCAACTAAAGATTTTACAAATCTTCCTGGAAGAGGATGTATTTATATTGTCCTGATGCATGGTGAGGAGGAGAGTTTGAGTGGCTCTCTCCAAAAACAAACTCCAGCATATTCATTTGCCAGACACTACTGGAACTTCAAACAGGACTGGGTTCTATGGTCAGATGAAAAAAAACAAAAAACTTTTTAGCAGCAAACAAGATGGGTTTGGTACACGGAGGAGTAAAAAAAGTACCCCATGTGTACAATGAAATGTACTGCTGTATCTTTAATGTTGTTGGTGTATTTTTCTGCCGGAGGTCCTGGGGCCTCATGTATAAAACTTTATGTAGATTTCATCCTAAATGTGTGCGTACGCACAAAAAAATCTAGATTTTGCGTACGTACAAATGTTTTCATATTTATAAAGCCATGTGTACGCCAGAACCTGCGAAAAATTCCCTTTGTAATACCCAGTCAGCGGAAGATTGTGCGTACATGAATCTCCTCCCCGAAAATAGCCATATATGGAGCTTACAACGCCTAGTTTTAATATGCATAACGTAATCTGCATATCACTTCCATGCATATTCCATCCACTTGACACCATGTTTAACGCAGTTAAGGGTACAATACGTTAGGAAAATATTAGATACGTACTATAAATGCTTTTTGAGACATCACATTGCTATTCAAACTTATGCAATTTTGCCTATAAAGTAAACGCATTTTAAAATGTTTATAGCCTATATTTGAGTGGAGATAGGCCTTATTTTTTGCAGTGTAAATAACTGCCTGACTCACCGTGTCAATAACAAAACATTTTGAAAAAAAAACGTGCATATCTTACAGTTTCCTTCAAATTCTATCTTTTAAATATGGTGTTTGTCACAATATAGGTGTCACGAATCCAGTCTATGATCTTCCGTTCACTCACCACCAGAGGTCACCCGCTCACTACATGGACTCTCACACTACACAGACTGTTACACTATACGCTGGACTACATTTCCCATCATCCATTGCACTGATTGCACACAGCTGTAACCAATCACACGTTCACCTGAAAGCTATTACACACACTATATAACACCCACTCAGATCCTGCTCAAGTCGATGAGTGTTGTTTAGCATTTATCACTCTTCTAGCGGTAGCTACCTTACGGAGCCAGTTCCCGGTCTAGTTCATAGTCTAGTCTTGCCTTGCCTGTTTTCCTGTGTGAAGATCTTTGCCTGTGTATTACGAATTACCCCTTTTGTCAAGCCCTCTGGATTCTGTTTGCCTATCGAAGACCCACGCTTGTCCTAGGATTACTCTGTCTTGTCTGTGTTGTACCTGTTTGCCATTGTTTGACCCATGCCTGTTATGACTACGTCTCTTAATAAAAGCATGCACATGGATCCGTTCGCTTCACGTCTCTGTCGCCCCGTTACAATTGGGAAGAGCACAAAAGGGGTTATCATTAGGTTACTGTGTGCCTGTGAACAGAAGTTCTAGAGTACTGTCATCCAACTTGTTCAAACCAGCCAATGGACTGTTTGATCAACGAGTGCATCCTTACATCTGTCATTACCGTCTATGTTCCAAAACCATCAGACGAATCCAGTTCACATCAATGATCATTATTCATTAATAATAATTTTATGAAATTTCAGTGCTTAACTTCATTATTGAGAGTGTCATTAATGTGTCTGTCAAATGTAAAGCAGACTTTAAAATCATTCTGTTTGCTACCTTATTTCACTCCCTCCAGTAAAAGTGTGCGTACACATGGTCCAGAGTGTCCGTACGGTGACCACATATTTACACCTAGTTTATTTTTTATAAATCCCGATATGTGCATGGAAAAATGCCCATGTTGTGTGTACGCAACGTTTATACATCAGGCCCCTGGACATCTTGTTTAGATACATGGCATTGTGGATTCTATCAAATAACAACAGATAAATAATAAAAAAATGACTGTCCATGCTAAAAATCTTAAAATGGGTCAAGGTTGGCTCTTACAACAGGACAATTATCAAAAAACAAACATCAAAACAAAAATGGATTACTGAGCACAAAATCAAGCTTCTGCCATGGCCGTCCCATGGCCCCCTGTAGAAAATGAGTGGGGTGAACTGAAGAGGAGAAGCACCAGCATGGAGCTGGAAATCTGAAGGGTCCGGAGTGATTCTGGATGAAGGAATGGTCTTTGATCTCTGGTCAGGTGTTCTCCAAACTCATCAGGCATTATAGGTGTAGACTCAGAGCTGTGCTCTTGGCAAAAGTATGATGCAAAAAGTATTGAATAAAAGGGTACCTTTAATTGTGGCCAACGTGTATTAGAGAAAAACATTTCATAATGAGATTTCCTCCCATTTTAAATTCTTATTCTTCAATGAAAGGTTATATTTTTGTAAATTTTTAAAATAAAAGATCAATAGGATTAACAATGCAAATTTATATTCACAGCCTTTTTTGATAATTTACCAAGGGTACCAACAATTCTGACCACCTTGTTTATGTCAGAGGTCAGAGGAGAATGGGCAAACTGGTTAGAGATAATAGAAAGGCAACAGTAACTCAAATAACCACTCGTTACAACCAAGGTATGCAGAATACCATCTCTGAACGCACAACACGTCGAACCCTGAAGCAGATGGGCTACAGCAGCAGAAGACCACACCGGGTGCCGCTCCTGTCAGCTAAGAACAGGGAACGGAGGCTACAATTCGCACAGGCTCACCAAAATTGGACAATAGAAGATTGGAAAAACGTTGCCTGGTCTGATGAGTCTCGATTTCTGCTGCGACATTCAGATGGTAGGGTCAGAATTTGGCGTAAAGAACATGAAAGCATGGATCCATCCTGCCTTGTCTCAACGGTTCAGGCTGGTGGTGGGGTAATGGTGTGGGGGATATTTTCTTGGCACACTTTGGGCCCCTTAGTACCAATTGAGCATCGTTTAAACGCCACAGCCTACCTGAGTATTGTTGCTGACCATGTCCATCCCTTTATGACTACAGTGTACCCATCTTCTGATGGCTACTTCCAGCAGGATAATGCACCATGTCACAAAGCTCAAATAATCTCAGACTGGTTTCCTCAAACGGCCTCCACAGTCACCAGATCTCAATCCAGTAGAGCACCTTTGGGATGTATAAAAAAAATTAAAAAAAAGTGTAAAATGCGATACGATCTGGGATTTTTGTTAATACTCTTTAACTTTTATTTAATTGACGAAAGTACAAAGAAAACATTTTCCTAAGTTTCCACATACCAACTTAAATGTATTTTCTAAATAAACACATTTTGATTGCTGCAACACACTCAAAGTTGGGACAGAGTCAAAATAAAGTTGAAAAGGTTATAGGATATACAAATTAAACTTTTGAAACCTTTCACAGTAAGCAGGTGATTTGGTAATAGGTGAGGGTATCATGTTTGGGTATAAAAGGAGCATCTCAGTCATTGCAAGCAAAGCTGGATCATGGCTCTTCACTTTGTGCTAAATTTCATGAGAGAAGTGTCAATCAAATCAAAAAGCACATTTCTCAATGCAAAATCACAAAGAATTTAGGTCTTTCACCAACTACCATACATAATATTGTGACAAGATTCAGGGAATCCAGAGAAATCTCAGTCTTTGCAGGGAAAGGCAAGAAACCTCAGTTGAATGTGCAAGACTTTTGAGCCCTCAGATGGCATTGCATAAGAAACCATCATTCTGCTGTGTTAAATATAGCCACATGGGCTCAGGGAGTACTTTGGAAAACCGCTGTGACTTTACACAGTCTGCTGCTGCATCAAGAAACGCAACTTGAATCTCTGTTACTCGAGGATAAAGCTATACATCAATACTGTGCAGTGATGCCGTGGGGTTCTCTGGGCCAGAGCGCAACTCAGTCAAAAAGACAGTGGAAATGTGTGCTGTGGTCAGAAGAGTCCACATTTCAACTTGGTTCTGAGAAAAATGGATGTCGAGTTCTCAGTCCCAAATACCAAAGGGAGCATTCAGACTTTCATTAGCGACTGATGCAGAAGCAAACGTCTGTCATGGTATGGAGGTTCATCAGAGCAAATGGCATGGGTGACTGAAATATGTGCGAAGGTACCATTGACATGGAGACATGTATTGGAATTGTACAGAGACATGTACTCCCATCAAGATGACATCTTTCATGGGAAGTCCATGGTTAATAGATCAAGACAATTGCCGGTCTCATTCTGCATGTGCTACAACAGCGTGGTTTCATTGAATGTGCTAAACTGGCCGGCTTGCAGTCCAGATCTGTCTCCTGTTGAAAATGTATGACCAGTCATAAAGGAAAATCGGACAAAGACGATCACAGACTGCTGAGCATCTGAAGTCTTGTATCAAGCGAGATTAGACACAAATTGTGCTTGTAAAACTTCAACAATTAGTATTCTCAATTCCCAAACAATTAAACATTGTAATTTAAAGAAAAGGTGATTTGACACAGTGGTAAACATGCCTCTGTCCCAACATTTTTTGGAGTGTGCTGCAGCCATCAAAAGTTAAATTTGTTTATTTACAAAATAAATGATGATGGCCATCTCCCGATCAAAAACACAGGCAAGGAAGACGCAGAAACGAGCAATCTCATATGCAAACAAATGCATATGAAAAATAATGTGATCAAAAATAAACAGCATATAAATGAAAACTGCCTAATTTTCAAGTAAAATGTTGATCCCGGAAGTGGTAAAGGACTGTGAAGCTTTGGGGGTGTTGATGGAAGCGATCTACTGCATCTATGCTTTGATCATCGAACTGAACATGATCCAGTTGTAGTCTTTGATAAAAACACGTTTTTCTTAGCATTTCGATTAAAATTGAGCTTTTTTTATGAAACTTGCCTACATTCAAGTGTTGATAAATAACAAAAAATTATATATATACATATATATATATATATATATATATATAACTATTATATTTTATTTATTTTTATTTTTTTTATACAGTAGAGGCTTTGTTCTTTTATTTTGATGTATTGTTTAACAGACTCCAGTGCCCTTCGATGTCATCAGGGTATTCTTGTTGGAGGCTTTCCCCAAGAGAGGCCTGAAGTTGCTGCTGGGTGACAGTTTCATCAAGGCTGTCAAGGTTCAGTCTTGGTCGGATCTGCTTTTTTTTAATTCTCCTCTTCCTCTTGAGTTTGATTGACATTGTGGAGCGAA
>NW_015557116.1:287421-292957 GCF_001515605.1 Sinocyclocheilus anshuiensis | reverse complement strand
TGAAAGAGTATTAGTGATGATGAGATCATGCTTAACACAACACAATTGCTGAGAAGCATAACTCCACTAGTGTTGTTGTTTCCGATGCCTTCCTTTCCTATAGTGCCCTTCCAGAGGTGTTCATCCCTGCCAACCCTTGCATTGAAGTCTCCAAGGAGAATAATCTTATCTTCCTTGGGGATTCTCGACAGTGTCTCATCTAAGCAGGCATAGAAGGTCTCTTTTACTTCCTCTTCAGAGTCTAAAGTAGGGGCATAGGCGCTCACAACTGTTGCTATCTGGTTGTTGGCAAGCACCAGACGGATGGTCATGAGACGCTCACTAATCCCCACAAGTTCATAGAGGTGGCTGATAAGCTGGTTCCTAATGGCAATTCTAAAACTATGGATCCTGGGCTCATCAGCAGTTTTCCTTTCTAGAAGAAAGTGTAGCCACCCTTTTCCTCTTTTAGTTGTCCTTCGTCTGCTAGCCGGGTTTCAGAGAGGGCAGCTAGGTCAATCCGGTATCTTCTCAGTTCTCTAGCAATAATTGCAGTTCTCCTTTCCGGTCTATCACTGGTTGCACTATTCATCAGTGTGCGCACATTCCAGGCTCCAAAGTTCATAGTTTTGTGTTTCTGACCGCAAATGGTGATCCCTCTGGACACGGTAATCCAGTCAGGAGGTTTGAGGCAGGCTATTTTCAGGGCACCTTTTCTAGACTCTTCCCCACATGGGGTGAGCAGAGTGGATCCTAAAAAGGGCTGCTCCGTCGTGGGTGCAGCTGCCGAAGGACTCTTTCTGCCTCGTTCCAAGAGCCCAACGACTGAGTCTAGCATTCACCGCCTAATGTGCCAGTTTATGACTAGGGGCTTCCAGATCTCACAATCCTGCCCCCGTCGCCACTCTCTGGTCGCCATAGGACTTTAACCAGGATGTTAAGGTGGTTTCCAAGGAGGACGCCTGTGCGTGATTTTGTTTAATGTGGAGAGACTGGTGCACAGACAGTCACCACATGGTCCTTGACAGAAATGGGTCAGAATCTAGTGGCATGGGATCCAAGACGACTGGGCGCCCTTTTCTGCTGCAGCCTTCATCCGCCTTCCCAGCTGTTGTGATGCTTCCGTAAGGCCAGCCATCATCCTCCGCCTGCACCGCTATTGAGGTCTTGGTTCTCCTTGTCAAGGAACCTCCCCCTTGACCTTACCGCCATGGGTGACCCTACCAGGAGCATAGCTCCAGACGGCATCGCTCTTGGGATCACAGGACCACGCAAGCCTCTCCACCACGACAAGGTGGCAATCCCCCGGAGAGGGGGAGACTTTTACTTGTACACGTTAAAGAAATAATAAAAATAAAACCGTAATGCTAAACTGTAAAGCTACTAAATGTCTGCATAGCCTTTTATATAAATATAAAGGCTGTACTATCTAGATGGTGAAACAAGACACGATTTGTAATAGTTTCAAATAGTTTTTACTAGTTTTAATTTTGAAGTCATAGTTAAATAAAAGTACTTAGATACTACTTTTTTTGACTTATTTACATATGTAACTTGAAGTAAACCAAAAGTAATCAGATTACATTACTTTTATATTGTGGTACTTGGATTACGTTACTGAATACTTTTTTTAATGAAGTAATTTGTAACTGTAATGGATACATTTTAAAAGTAACCCTCCCAACCCTGGTGGTAGGTGTGATTTACTTCCAGTATTTTTGTAAATTGGCATGTATTTCATAGTCTAGATTAACAAAAACATAATTCTGATAACATGCCAATCAACAAAGTTTCAGTAATTGCAATGATGTATTCACTGATTTCTTACTTTCTAGAGAGAATGTATGCTTATTCCAGCAAAGCACATAAAACAAACATTTATGCGAGTTGATGGATTTCTTCCTACGTCAATGTTTTCTGCTAAAATAAATAAACAACAGGGGAATCTATGTCATTTAGGCTCAAATATGATCATACATGCATTTTATAAGCAAGGCCCAAGGTTTATAATAGACAATCCCAAATCTTCATATCTCTCTGAAATATTACAAAAACTGATGGATACATTTTAAAAGTAACCCTCCCAACCCTGGTGGTAGGTGTGATTTACTTCCAGTATTTTTGTAAATTGGCATGTATTTCATAGTCTAGATTAACAAAAACATAATTCTGATAACATGCCAATCAACAAAGTTTCAGTAATTGCAATGATGTATTCACTGATTTCTTACTTTCTAGAGAATGTATGCTTATTCCAGCAAAGCACATAAAACAAACATTTATGCAAGTTGATGGATTTCTTCCTACGTCAATGTTTTCTGCTAAAATAAATAAACAACAGGGGAATCTATGTAATTTAGGCTCAAATATGATCATACATGCATTTTATAAGTAAGGCCCAAGGTTTATAATAGACAATCCCAAATCTTCATATCTATCTGAAATATTACAAAAACTGTGTGCTCTCAACTGTGTTCAGTTCTGCAGAGAAACTGTATTTGTGAATCATTTTAATCATTATTTAAGCCTCATCACAACAGAGATACTATGCTTAAAGTTACAAATGACCTGCTTTTGCCATCTCATCACAGCTAGATCACTCTTCAGGTGCCTTTAAGTCTTTCGACGACATAGGCCACAACGTTCTCTTGAATAGCTTGAGGATTGTGTTGGTATTTTTGCATAATCATTAGCATGGTTTAGGTTCTGTCTATCTGACCGCTACCAATAGTGTTTCATAAGACGTCTCTTAATTTAAACCAAGTATCCAAGTATGGAGTTCCACAGGGCTCAGTATTAGGTCCTCTGCTTTTCTCCTTGTATATGTTTCCCCAGAGGGACATTAGCATTCATTTTCACTGTTATGCCGATGATACAGATCCTCACAACCTGAAAACGTTTCTTGATTAGTTGATGCAACTGTAATACACTCTGCTAAATATTTGTGAAAACATCCACCACTTAGTTGCGAATTACACATTTTAATGGACAAAATGCATCTGAATATCTGTGGCGGGCCATGCATTGCACACCTAAGCCTTCAGTGTTATTTATTTCAGCAAGTATTTGATAATATTTGCAAGTATATATAACATCAGTAAGTATTATTGCAATATGGATGCAGAAACTGTAATTAATTATGAAATGAAACTAAAATTTCCAATCAGTGATGATAGAAAATTAGTAATATTTACTGATATCATAAAAATTGATAAGAGCAGTTATAATTGAATTAATCAATAAGTATTATTAAAGTAATGAGACCGAGAACCAGGATTAATTGCTAATAGAAATCAACATCGTTTGACCTGATAGAGTAAACAAGCCGAAGGGAGAACAAACGTGATTAAAAAAAAACACTATGAGATGCTAACCACTCTGGAGATTGTTTACAATCGTGTACAGCAAGGTTTAGTAAGTTTGCATTTGTCAACGTTCTTTTCAATGGGAGGAGAGGAGAAGAGAGATAGGATGCAAAAGTATGAAAGAGCGAAAAATGAGGTGTAGGATCTCTGTCAAACAGACACGAATAAACCCTTGAATCACCAACGTGAGCTGTTGAAACTCTACATTCCAGAGACATCAAAAGATTCACCCTCCTAACCATTTGCAAGTCATAAAACTGGTCCAGTTGTCTCAGTTTTCCGTCCTGCTCTGCTTATCTCCTCAAGAGAGCCCTAAAGCAATGGTAGACTTAGTCCAATCAGGAGGAAGAGAGAACTTTTCCCCGTCTGGAATGACTTAAACTACAAAGGGATGATTGTCACTCATGATCGCTTTGCTCACATCCATGAGAGGAACCCCGGAAAGGGATGATTTACAGGAACAATCTCCAGGCCTGCAAAACACTAAGACAGTGATAACGTTTAACTCCCACAACAGATGGCTCGTGATACCCATGACCATTTAACGCATAAATTGATAATCGATTCAACAAAAGAGACAATTTTACAGCTCCACGTTTGAGCGAGAAGAATAGCAGGTCTACACCGCATGACTTTTTGCAACCTCCTTGACCTCAGGATCTTGTCTGTCCTCCCCCTTTCTCTACATTCCAGAAAAACGCGCGTTTCTTAAAAGACGTCATCCAAACGACAGATCAGCAACCAATCAGAGGCTCCGGGATTCCCTGGGACGAGCCAATGAGGAAAACCCCTCTCAGCTCTCAACTCAAACGCAAGTAAAACAAGGTCTCCTTACTAGCTGGAAAACTGGTGCTGAATTGATCTTAAGCAACTAAAGATAATCCAAATCTCTGCTTTTGTGATTTTCTTGGTGCGATCTAAGAACGAATAACTTACTAGACTTTTGGGACTTCCTCAGAACTCCAGGGGAATGTGTGTGTGTGTGTGTGTGTGTGTTTTCATTAGTTTAGTACCATGTAACCTATAAAGTAGCTCAAATAAATTCATGTTTCATTAAATACACAACACAAGACAATAATTCTTCATAAAGTTCAACTTTCCCCAGATTTTGCTACCTAGCTCGTAGCTTATAAATTATCACTAGCATGTATTAACCTGTGGCCAGGGATAATACAAATATCCAAATTGTTAAGATATACTGATGTTAACGTCTCGCTGGACAAACACTCCTGGGCTGTCAACACCACAGCAATGGCCAAGAAAGCACAGCAGCGTCTCTTCTTAGTTTGCGGCGGAAGTAGAGACGCTGCTGTGCTTTCTTGGCCAGTGCTGTGGTGTTGTCAGCCCAGGAGAGATCCTCTGTGATGTGCACACCCAGGAACTTGGTGCTGCTCACCCTCTCCACAGTCACACCATTGACGGACAGAGGAGCATGCTGAGTGCGCACTCTCCTGAAGTCAACAACAATCTCCTTTGTCTTCTCCACATTCAGAGAGAGATTGTTGTCACTGCACCACCCGGCCAGGCGGCTCACCTCGTTCCTGTAGTTTGTTTCATCTCTGTTGCTAATGAGACCCACTACAGTCCTGTCATCTGCAAACTTAATAAGGAGGTTGGAGTTGTGTGATGGTGTGCAGTCGTGGGTCAGCAGAGTGAAGAGGAGGGGGCTCAGCACACATCCTTGGGGGGCCCCAGTGTTCAGAGACAACGATTCTTATAATGAAACACAAGACAACGATTCTTATAATGAAACACAAGACAACAATTCTTATAATGAAACAAGAATTTATTGAACTACTCTATAGAAGTATTAATAAAACTTTTAGAGATATCTGTGTGTGTTCATTAGTTTAGTCCCTGTCCTTAAAGTGTTGTAATCATGTGTATGATACCAAAAATCAACATTTAATTCACACCAAGATATTGGAAATAAAACAAGCATTCACCCAACATCAAACATCAAGTATCTGGCATACACATTAATACGTTTTATCTACTAAAAAGGGTTATAAAACATTGATTAAACTCCATCGATTACATAAAACACATCGAGCATAGAATGGCACAAAACACATTATTCGTGGATAAAGTTGACCCAGTGGCAATACTTTAAATGATTGTCTTTTGAAATTGTCTGTGTAAGTTTCTGTGTTTCTTTGTTGGAAAGAAATAGTGAGTTGAAAATGTGACGA
>NW_015557116.1:283430-286528 GCF_001515605.1 Sinocyclocheilus anshuiensis | reverse complement strand
AGCATAGAAAGGCACAAAACATATTATTTGTGAATATAGTTGCCCTTTTATACTTTTAAATTATTTTAAATGATTGTGTTTTAAAATCGTCATGCAAGGTTCTGTTTCTTTTGTTGTAAGAAAAGAATGCGGGTCAGTTGGGTTTCAGAAGGGCAGGAAGCAGATGTTCAATGGGTCATGTGGTGTCACGCTGTAAAGATCCTGTGTGCGCATGCAAACCGGGAGGCTATGATTAAATTAGCCATTTCCTGTGCATATATAATGGTTCCATGCATAAGCGATCACGAGGTATCTCTCAACTATATGTTGTGAAAGAACTCTTTAGTCCTTGATACAAAAGGTCTCTGTTGTCTCCTGATTGGATTAGTTTTAGTCCTTGATACAAAAGATCTCTGTTGTCTCCTGATTGGATTAGTTTTTCATCACTCTTTCGATTCTTCTGAGGAGATAACGACAAGGCGTTGACAGGAAATCGACCCAGGCCATTGGCGTCATGTGATGGTGTGATTAGTTTAGACCTCATGATGTTTTGGAGGGGGGGGGAGATCTTTAGATCCTCCTGGAATATGTCTGTTCAATAGTTCACGTGGCGAATCCATAGTTTATTCGGGTCTGTTCGAGACAAAGATCCTACATGTAAGGAATTGCATAATTGTTGGAGAGGATCCAGCAGATTGCCTCTGACAACATGTCGAAAATTTTAGGGTTGCTTCTGCAGCCGAAAGTGAGGCCGACGGAAAAGTTAAATTCCGGGTGAATGGGCATCACTTTAAAGGCAGAGGTGATGTCGACTTTGGCCAACCAAGCGCCGCAACCCACGCGCGTCTTTGATCAGGGTAATTATGAAGTTTGCATCGGTTTCTTTTTTAATTAGGAGATCGACTGTTTTGGGTTCGGTGAGAGCGGACTGGACATGGGGCAGATGAGGCTTTGGGAGGGGAGATTTCCGACACTGGGGTGAAAGCCATGTGAGAGACCCGATAGTAGATAATCTGTGAAATGGGAGTCAGGATGATAAAGCAATTCTGAAGACAAATGAGAAACATTTACAGGAGTAGATAAGTATTGTTTAGCATTTTTATTTGCAGCTTTTTGCACTAGACCTATCAAGCGGGCGAGCACCTCCACTAAAATTGCAAACATGCATAAAACAGAAGCGCTGCCTTGAGCATCTGCCAGTATTGAAACTGGCGCAGACCTGGCTATTAGAGGAAGCTGAGCGGCGGCGGTAGGTGGAAGTGGGGGGGAAAGGTGAGGTTGGGATGTCTAGGAGGCGCGGGACGTAGCTGGTGGATTTGGGCTGGGATGGCTCGGGGCAGGGGGGAATAGATGAGTTGATGAAAGGGCATGTAATGGTGGAGTGGGCAATGGATCGGCTGAAGAAAGAGGGGGAATGGTGGGCGTCAGGGCTTGCGCCATAAGCGAAGGCATGCTCGTGCTAGAGATGGACGGTGGGGCTGCGGGCCATGGGTAGGGAAGGGGGTAAGGAGAGGGGTGAGGCAAGGGCTGTGGGTAGGTCTGCGCCGCTAGCGGAGGCGTGCTTACGCTGACGCGGCGGCATCCATGGAGCGGCCCAGGCTTGCTGAAGGCCTTCTTCCCATCCTCGAGGGAGTGGTGGTTTGCTCGGGCCGTGAGTATGGAGCATTGCTGCCCTGGACGGAGGAGTGGAGCTTGAAGGCACCCCTGTTTGGAGGGAAGTATAGAGGAGGCCTTCTTCCCGGCCTCGAGGGAGTGGTGGTTTGCTCGGGCCGTGAGTATGGAGCATCGCTGCCCCGGACGGAGGAGTGGAGCTTGAAGGCACCCCTGTTTGGAGGGAAGTATAGAGGACGAGGAGATCCGCCTTGACCGGCCGTCGTGGGACGTTGTCGCCGGAGCTGATGAGCACCTGACGTAGTCCTGCCATGGTCCATTTCTCCGCAGCTGGGGTAGAGGAGAGGGCTGAAGCATAGGAGGACGCTGGAGAAGATGGCTGACGCCTGGAAGACGAAGGTGATGTCGTGCCTCGGTGTCTGAAGGTATGAGCGACGGCGGCGTGGGAAGGCCGGTGGCCCCGTGTTGCAGCCGCGGGCTCGATTATGGTGTCCTGCGGAGCGCTGGTATGCTGAATGGCGACGCCGGAGGACCCGTGGTGTCGAATGCATTGTCGTCTGGATTGGATTGGACTCTATTATGGAGTTCAGTGTCCAAAGCCCCCCAGTAAGGACATTGGTTCCATTGGGCCACACGGATGGCGCATTTAGCTGCAAATTTGTGGTACGTGTAAAAGTGAGAGCTGCCGTATGATAACGCGAGTTCTCTCTCACGACTATCTCACGATAGTCGTCGTGCTCACGTCTCCTGTGAGGGAAAACAGTGCAAATGATTTCTGTGTAACGGGTGAAAGCGATCATGAATTTGGCAAATGATAAGATACGTGATGGGTTGTGAGCTGTTTTTTAGAGTGACAGAAAATCCACCGCAGTCGATTTGGCAATTTGCAGACGAAGGTGAAATTGGTGACAAAAGGGAAAAAAGATCTACATCCGCACCTGATAAGATCTGTGTTGCTGGCCATGGGGGGGGTGGTCCGGAGGGGTGGGTAGGGGCGTGGCGGAAGAAAGAGAGAAGGAAGAGCGAGCGAGGGGAGGTCTGTGTGTGAAGGTATGAGCGACGGCGGCGTGGGAAGGCCGGTGGCCCCGTGTTGCAGCCGCGGGCTCGATTATGGTGTCCTGCGGAGCGCTGAACGGCGACTGGAGACGCCGGAGGACCCGTGGTGTCAAAAGAGTTATCGTCCGGGAATAGTTCAATCTATGACATGTTGCGGCGATTGGATGTGCCAATGCTGAAAGACTAGAAATAGTGAAGGTAGGACTGCTTTGATTATTTATAGGGGTTCTCTCTTGTGCCAAAAGAGTTATCGTCCGGGAATAGTTCAATCTATGACATGTTGCGGCGATTGGATGTGCCAATGCTGAAAGACTAGAAATAGTGAAGGTATGACTGCTTTGATTATTTATAGGGGTTCTCTCTTGTGCCGGTTGGATAATTACTGATGATGGATTGGCCGTGTTAATTATCTGCACGTGCTCCTCCCGAAATTTGTTAATAAAACATCACTT
>NW_015557116.1:280128-283211 GCF_001515605.1 Sinocyclocheilus anshuiensis | reverse complement strand
TGCGCCATAAGCGAAGGCATGCTCGTGCTAGAGATGGACGGTGGGGCTGCGGGCCATGGGTAGGGAAGGGGGTAAGGAGAGGGGTGAGGCAAGGGCTGTGGGTAGGTCTGCGCCGCTAGCGGAGGCGTGCTTACGCTGACGCGGCGGCATCCATGGAGCGGCCCAGGCTTGCTGAAGGCCTTCTTCCCATCCTCGAGGGAGTGGTGGTTTGCTCGGGCCGTGAGTATGGAGCATTGCTGCCCTGGACGGAGGAGTGGAGCTTGAAGGCACCCCTGTTTGGAGGGAAGTATAGAGGACGAGGAGATCCGCCTTGACCGGCCGTCGTGGGACGTTGTCGCCGGAGCTGATGAGCACCTGACGTAGTCCTGCCATGGTCCATTTCTCCGCAGCTGGGGTAGAGGAGAGGGCTGAAGCGTAGGAGGACGCTGGAGAAGATGGCTGACGCCTGGAAGACGAAGGTGATGTCGTGCCTCGGTGTCTGAAGGTATGAGCGACGGCGGCGTGGGAAGGCCGGTGGCCCCGTGTTGCAGCCGCGGGCTCGATTATGGTGTCCTGCGGAGCGCTGGTGCGCTGAACGGCGACTGGAGACGCCGGAGGACCCGTGGTGTCAAAAGAGTTATCGTCCGGGAATAGTTCAATCTATGACATGTTGCGGCGATTGGATGTGCCAATGCTGAAAGACTAGAAATAGTGAAGGTAGGACTGCTTTGATTATTTATAGGGGTTCTCTCTTGTGCCGGTTGGATAGATGGTGTAATTACTGATGATGGATTGGCCGTGTTAATTATCTGCACGTGCTCCTCCCGAAATGTGTTAATAAAACATCACTTAACAGAATTTTATATACTTAATGAGTGCTTTGTGTGATACAACAAGGTATGCAACATTACCTATCAAGTTATATACTGTATATATGAATGCATGGGTCAGTGCTCAGCATTACCCATTGATGTTTGGTCTTCCTATTTTCAGCACAATATGTAGGTTAATCTGGAATTGGTTTGGAAAGTGAATAATGCATAGGAAAACTTGCAAACTTGCAAAACCTGCCTTCTCAGGGAAGGAACAAAAGGTTCTCTCCAAAACAAAGAAGTGTGCCAAGTTATGCTGTGTGCTAAGTAAGATGTTGTTGCTAAGTTAGCAGTAGACCCCACCACACAGAAGCTAAGCCAAGAGCTAAGCTGCTCTGCCGGAGAAACAAGGAAGTTCTGCAAGAAGGGAGTTTGGAAACTGCCAGAGCAACAACGACCACAAAGCTTAGTGCCCCCCCCAATCTTCTGCAATGACTTCAGAATTGTCTCTTCAGCGATCCTCTGTTTGTGAGTTCCAAACTGCCAGGATCTTCTGCAACGACTTCAGAAAGTCAACATCAATGATCCTCCCTCCTGCGTGTTCCAGGTAGTCCGGATCTTCTGTACAGACTTCAGAACCTTCACCTTCAAGGCTCCGGTTTGTGTGTTCCAGACCAAAGAACCTTCTCTGTGCTCAGAAGTTCATCGTCCACCAGTGATTTGTGTTCAAGACTGTGAAACGGATCCAACTCCTTTCCTTCCACTGCAACGACAAGTGGAAGACTTTGCCGCTCAGGAAATTAATACAATTAAAATGGCAAACATTTGAACAATTTGTAATAATTTTCTTTTTAAAGAGTGCCATTTCTATTAAATTATTTTATTAAAATCCTTACTGTAACATGAATGTCTGGAATGTCATCAAATTTAATTACATTTGAATTGATATAGCAAATGGAATGTAGAATTCCATTCAAATTCAAATTTACAAAAAAGGAACTTAAATAATAAAAAATAATTATTTAACTACAAATTAAAAAATTTCCAAACTGTAATTTTAAGATGGGAAAGATTGTCAAGATAAACTTTAAATATTGGTTTGACAAACAATGACTAAATGTAAAGATTTTTAAGGTTGAATCCCATAAAATTAATAAATAAATGGATGGCCAAACAGCCGGACATGTTCTTTACTTGTGCTTGAGTGAACAAGACTCTAAATCAGTATCTGCGTAATTAAGAGTTAATATTACATTAACTAAAATTAAAATTCATCCAACTGCAATAAACACAATTTTACAATGGCAAAGGTAAAAAGACTGTCAAGATGAACTTTAAATATTGGCTTGACAAAAACATGAATAAGCAAAAATTTTGACGTTTGAAGGGTTGTCATGTATATTAATCCCATTAATGAATAAATAAATGGACTTTGAGGAGGTTGGAAGCTGCCACAGCAACAATGACCACAAGCTTAGTGCCCCCCCAATCTTCTGCAATGACTTCAGAATTGTCTCTTCAGCGATCCTCTGTTTGTGAGTTCCAAACTGCCAGGATCTTCTGCAACGACTTCAGAAAGTCAACGTCAATGATCCTCCCTCCTGCGTGTTCCAGGTAGTCCGGATCTTCTGTACAGACTTCAGAACGTTCACCTTCAAGGCTCCGGATTGCGTGATCCAGACCAAAAAACCTTCTCGGTGCTCAGGAGTTCATCATCCACCAGTGCTTCATGTTCAAGACTGTGAAACGGATCCAATCCTTTCCTTCCACTGCAACGACAAGTGGAAGACGTTGCCGCTCAGACTCAGCACATGACAAGGTGGAATGTAAATATTACTCTTTCCAAACCTCTTTCCAGAGACCGTTGGCATTAGTGTATTGTCAATTTATGATTATCTAATTTGCATTAGATTCCATATAACTGATGTCAGTTAATAACAAATAATCCCTCTTTTTTTTTTTTTTACCTTGAATAAGGTGAACCTAGAATACATTATTACTTTTCACGGACGAGAATCCATAAAACACATTATTAGACTGTTTCCCAAGGATGCATGATATAATTATGCTTAATTATGATTTTTAAATGGGTTTAATATGAATTCACAAATGCTACGATTTAATTCAATAATTATATACGATGCAGTTCTAATACAGTATATGCGCTTTAATTATTTACATGCGTGTAGGTTAAGTACATGCGTCACAGCGGCTCTGTTCACAGTAGTTCCACAGGAACTGTTATCATTTACATGTGTGGAGCGTCTCAAACTCCATCTCTGCATGTTGTGA
>NW_015557116.1:279403-279989 GCF_001515605.1 Sinocyclocheilus anshuiensis | reverse complement strand
TATAGCATTTCTGTCGTAAAGAAATGGCCAAATATTAAAGATTAAGTGGACATTTGAATTAAATGATGCTTGGTCAATATTAAGCAAGTATTAGATCGCACAGTAATGTGTAAAAACAATCGTCAGGCCGTTGGCGCCCCCTGCAGGCCTTTGTTGTAATACGTACTGTACGTTAGCTCTATTCATTGATCTATAATGGAGATTATATTATTTTATAATTATATATAGATCAGTGGCTCTATTACATTATAATACAGTATTTTAACGGTTTTGTTCAATAAAACAAATTTTCTTGCTTTTGATACTTTATTTGAACTAATTATTATTGCCTCATTGCTATTATATATGTATTTTAAGTAATTGTAAAGGCTATTGTTCTCTTACATCTATTTTTATTACCACAAAAAAACAAATTTATAATTATAGGGCCCTATGAAATCAGTTTTATTTCCAAATTCAGTTTTTTTTTTTTTTTTTGTCTATACTCTGTTTTAATGGTTAAATTCAATTGTATTAATCAAATTATATAACTAATCTAATTAATTGAGTTTTACAGTTTTATCTTTACCAAATTCTGTTTTCCCTT
>NW_015557116.1:271701-278940 GCF_001515605.1 Sinocyclocheilus anshuiensis | reverse complement strand
TTTACTTTTGCTTTAAAAAAAAGGATTTCATAGAAATTTGGATGTCATTTGGTTTAATAAAATATAGTTTAATAAAACATTCTTAAGTAAAATTTTTGATTTTTGTGGGAAATTAATCGTTTAGATTAATCGACAGATTAATCGAAATAAAAGTTAGTGGCAGTCCTACTTCCAGGAAACTTCAGTTTATCTTTCCATAAGATAACATCCATAGTAACATCCAACTCAGTCACTTCCATTTATCAATCTTTTGCACTTCATCCATTCATTGAATCCATTTAGTAGTTGTTAGTTACTCTTGTCTATCCCTTTGTTAATAAAACCTTTTTTATTACACTTGTGTCTTCCTTGTGTTGATAATACAGTTAAAAGGCTCTACAAGTTAACGATATCTCACAAATCCTATAATTTAATTGTAATTCTTATTTATTCAACAGTCTTCCATGATTGTTCTTTATTGTCAAGGTGCAATTCCTTGGCTGGTGCCCCGTAAAATAGTATGACCAAGACTAAATATTAATATTAATATTTAAGCCCAAAGCCATTACACTGGTGGTGCTACTTAAATCTAAAATCACCACATTTAGTGGTGCCCCGTGTTAGGCTTTCTAACATCTGATATCTCTACACTTCAGAAGGTCTAAAGATTGACCCAGAGAAGGTGAGAGCCATATTGGAGATGCCCAGATCGTCAGATGTGAAGGGCTACAGAGATTATTTGGAATGGTGAACTATGTCCAAATTTTGTGCACGCTTGGACACATTAAGACAACTGACACACAAAGATGTGGTATGGGAGTGGACTGATGTACAGGAATTCAATAAATTGAAACAAATTATTTCCTCAGCATCTGTTTTGAAGTACTACAATCCAGAAGACGAACTGGTTCTTCAGTGTGACTCCTCCGAGACAGGACTGGGTGTAGCACTTTTACAGGCAGGACAACCAGTTGCTTTTTGCAGCAGAGCCACAGAAAAAGGGTATGCTCAAATAGAGAATTAGAATTCATGTAGAATTCAAATAGAGAAGAGAATTCATGCAACACACCTAGGCATTGAGGAGCTTACGCAGAGCAAGAGACACTGTATACTGGCCTGGAATGAGTGTTGCCATTAGAGCATATTTCGGGAAATGTGCTGTTTGCAGAACTGTAGATGTAAGACATCATAAAGAGATAGTGTGCGCACATGACATTCCTATGAGGGCACGGGCAAAAGTGGGAACAGATTTATTTTCATTCAACAACAGAGCGTCTCTCATCAGAGTTGACGGTTTCTTCAACTTCTGGGAAATTGACCATCTCACTGACACCAGCTGAGTGATAAGCAGAGTGATACACAAGTTAAAGGCCTATTTTGCATGACACAGGGTCCCAGACACCGTAATCTCTGATAATGGGGTATCACTGATACAATTTGATGTCTTGACAGAATTTACGAAATGACTTAAAATGTGGACAAAGTTTGATAGTCTCTGACAGCACAGATTAAAATTTTATGTCCATACAATAAAAGTTATAGATATTATAAAAAAAAAATTAAACAATACCTTTTTTTATTTTTTTGTCTCATTCTAAGGATGACAACCCCCTACAGTCGCACGGCACCACTTCGAATCAGGTGTGTTGCAACCTGCTTTGACATTTGTAATGGACAGGAATAAAATACGTCGGCACATATAAGTTAACCACTTTATGTGCACTCACCGATGGGGAGCCAGTATATGTCAGTAAAAAATGGTAGTGACAAAGAATTTGAAGAGGGGCAGTCATATAGTTAAAAACTTCACCCTCTCTCACAAATATGGGCGGCCATGCTTGTTTGTCAAATCAAGCAACAATTAAATTAAATTTAATTAAACGACTCCACTGGCCATAACAGAGGAGGCCAAAAGAGCAGCAAAAGAGGCCCTCTGTCCACCTTCCCCACTAAAGACTGGTGAAGAAGATGACATCTTTTCAAACATGAGCTACGGGAGTCTGCAGGGGCAGATAGAAAAATTTAGTGACTTTAAAAGCATAACTGAATATGTAGTACAGTTATCCTGATTTACTTACTATAAGCAACTGTAAAAGCTATAAGGGGCTTTTCCACACGAGAAACATTTTCATAATTCCTTGAACTACTGTATTGGCGGGCATACTTACTTTTTGGCACGTGTGTCCCACAGGAACTGGGAATGATTTTAGGGTCAGAATAGGGTTTAAACCTTTCGCATGCCATAAGAAACAACTACACAGTATTTTAAAGTGTTACAAGACATAAACGTACAAAAATGTTCATGTTTATAACATTTACCTGTCACCTTTGTCTGCAGTGTTGTGTTCTTTTCTCAGCCTCGATGATATGTAGTCCTCCTTTTCTTTTTCAATCGTCTAATTTATATGCCTACATTCCATCTCTGTAAGACCGAAACCTAGTTCCTATAACTACCCAGTGCAAAAGCCCCTATTGTACTTGTGTTTCTCAATCATGGTCCTGGAGTCAGCTAACAGGCTTATCTGACATACACAATTTGGGTGAATTAATCTTGATTGGGAATACATTATAAGAAATACACTCAAAATATTCAGTGTTGAGGGATTCTTGGACCAGCACTGAGAAACAATCCTCACCTGTATTGCCCTCACCTGTGTGTCATTTTCCAGGTAGAGTGGCCAGGATGACCAGAGCACAGGTGTCCATCCTGGACCTGTGCATCAAATGTGGATCCACAGTATAGAACATTTCACTGTGGTGAGAAGAGGCACTGAGTGAGCTCTATCTGTGCGTTCACACCGCCGGCGGCGAGAGCGTCAAAACTGCGTCTGCACTTCACACGCGTATGCTCGCGGGCGCGAATTAACAATCACAAACGGCTGCATTCGAGTCTTCAAGGCATTTTAGGACACAACATCGTCAAGTAAGTAACTTTAACGAATGTTACAGTATTCACTGTAGTTGTCCGCTAGTAAAAACATAGTTTTATCAGTCATTATCCGTGTATGCCATTGTTTTGCGGTTACTACAGTTCAGTGGATCAGGAGGCGCTGGCTGTGTGACTGAGTGGAGGCGGGACTAATTTGCATATTAATAGATCCGCGTATAGTAAATGAGGCAAGGGTGTAGAGTTACATTCAAGCTATTTTAAGGAATGAGAAAATTATTTTCACAAGAAAAAACATTTAAATATGTAATTTTAATGATCAAAGATAAGTTTTAAGGGATAAAATATTTGACTACAGGGGGACTTTAAGACATTAATATGTCCCTTTGTGTATAGCTTGTCACTTTTATTTAGAGAAAACTTAAAAACATCTACCAGTCATAAGATTTGCGTCTTCCTTTAATTTTATTTTTAACAACATCAGTTTTCCACAGCATTTCTATGAACAACAAAAAAAATGTTGTGTCATTTAAATCTACCAATCAATATAAATTCAATTTGAATGAATGGGATTCCGTGCCGTTTCATGCTGCATTCCAAGCTTCAAAACGAATCCAGACACACTAAACATATCATAAAAGTAGCCAAAACAACTGGCAGTCCTCCAAGTTATACAATAGATTTGTTTAATGAATGGACCAAACTTTAAGTGATTACTTCACTGATAATCCTCTCTATGGAGAAGCGATCGGCACAAAAGAATTGCCGAGTCAAAATTGACAGGGCTCGTTTCCCAAAGCAACTACAGTCGCAAGTAACTTATAGTTCAGTGTAATTTGCCAAACACAGTTCGCTAACGATGCTTTTGGGAAACACACCCCAGATCTATCCAGTTTAATGCGAACCATTCACACTGGTTTCATTAAACAAAATAAATGATTAATTTGAAAGATTGAATCAAAAGAATCCTCTGTTCACGAATCGGATCATGAACTTGCATTACCGCGCCAAAGATAATCTATTCTTGAACATTTAGAATGAATAAAGATTTCAAGTTCATCTGTAAAGCACACAAAGCTATCGTTTGACTTTATAAACTTTTATTTCATGCATGATTCGTATGGATCTGTTAACTGAATGCAAAGTGTGAATTCTAGGTGAATTCGTTGTAATTTTTCAATTAAATTCTTAGAAATATTAAACGTAAAGATAACAATTCAACACTCAAAATATGAGAAAATTGAAACATTTTATCCAGTAACTTGTTTTTCTAAGATCAAGAACAACTTCCCTCAAGATGCTTTTTCAGATTAGACGTTGAATCCTTCGATGCTGATATAAATCTGAAAAAGGACGTAACATCAATGCAATGCCTTCCTGCAACAAAATTTAAAATAGTCTTTGTATTTCCAAGAGAGAAATGCATTACATGAATGGCTTTCTGTTGTGTCATCCATTTTTGTGTCGTGATGAGCGTATGCACTCTCACTAAAGAGTTGCTAAATGAACAGGCTGCTGCACGCAGGTTTTTTTTTTTTTCCAACGGAGAATCAGTTGCCTTATTGGTTAAAATCTCCAAACTGTTTACTTAAATATTAAATTAAGAAATGACATTACCAACGTGATTACTTTGAATTTTAATCTAAAATACTTTTCGGATGTAACTGTAATTTGATTACCACCTGTTTAAAATGTAATTATAACAAAATACAGTTACTCATATTTTGTATTTTAAAAACGTAATGCCATTACATGTATTTTGTTACTCCCCAGCCCTGTGCGCGGATGAGCTAAAATGTCACCCGCATCCGCTGCTTCAAATAAATTATCCACCCGCCACCCATCCGCAACTATAATTTTCTTTGATATAGATATCCGCACCCGACCCACAACCGATCGTCACTTTAAAGGGTTAGTTCTCCCAAAAATGAAAATTAGCCCATAAATTACTCCCCCTCAAGTCATCTTAGGTGTATATGACTTTCTTCTTTCAGACGAATCAAGTCGGAGTTATATTAAAAATTGTCTTTGATATTTCAAGCTGTTTAATGCCACTCAGCGGGTGTTGCATGCGTTTTTGTAAGAAAAATATCCATATTCAAAACGTAATAATCACTTTAATGTAGCTTGCTCTCACTGTACACTGGAAGCAGTTCTGGGGGAATGACCTATGAGGTCAGAGCTGCGCATGCGCCAGTGAGTCTCGTGAAAACCAACGTTTGCTAAAGTAAGGAAACTTTGCTTCCTTTGCTCCTGTTACCAAAGGAAAACCAGTCTGCTCTTGGCTTCTATCGAAATCCTCCGACATTCTTCTTTACAAATCCTCGTTTTGTACTTCTAATTAGTAACCGTTGTTTTGTTTTGATCTCTCCCCTGCGCTTCCGCGTGCGTCACTTCTGAGCGGAGCATGCAAAGCTGACCTTATACGTCATTCCCCCGGAAGTGCTTCTAGTGTACAACAGTGAGCGCAAGCTACATTAATGTGATTATTACGTTTTGAATATGGATATTTTTCTTACAAAAACGCATCGATTCGCTACAGAAGGCCTTTGTTCACCCCCCGGAGCCAAAGAAGAAAGTCACATACACCTAGGATGACTTGAGGGTGAGTAATTTATGGGCTAATTTTCATTTTTGGGTGAACTAACCCTTTAATGACTGTAATTCTTTGTTTTAAGCATGATGTTATGTTATGGTCAGTGGATCGTTCATTTTTAACATCAGATTCAGTGACGTTAGAACTAATCTGCGAATCTCATAGTAAAATAATATGCTGATCGTAAGATGCTTTTAAATGAACATTTATTTATAAACAAAAGTTTGTCTTGGGCCAGATTAGCCTACATTTTCTCAATAAAATAAACACAGGCTTTACTCCCTTCAGACTTTGTGCTTTGCATGTTGCAGTGACTGTAACGGCGATATTCAAACACACACAAATGACTGGATAACGGCAAATTTTTTTGCCCC
Source organism: Sinocyclocheilus anshuiensis (assembly GCF_001515605.1). Lineage (NCBI taxonomy): Eukaryota > Metazoa > Chordata > Actinopteri > Cypriniformes > Cyprinidae > Sinocyclocheilus > Sinocyclocheilus anshuiensis. Next base: position 273,104 of record NW_015557116.1, on the reverse strand, counting down.
GTCTGCTCAAATAATTTGGAATATTATACTGCAACTTTCTAAACAGATACACAGAGTAACAATTAAGAACTTTTTTCCCAAAAACAGATATAGAACTACATATAGATATGCCTATAGATAACAAAACCGTGCCAATTCTGCCTAAATGCAAGTTATGTTTTTTTATTTTTATTACTTGGCCTTTTCCTTTGCACTGCGCAAAAACAGAATAGCAGTTACTGTGTCAGGATTCAGTTGATTCCGCCTCGCCTCTAAAACGCAGCTGCTGCACTAAATGAGCGTTCGCTCGCACCGCTTGTTGCAGGAATGTATTTTAGTTAAATGTAGTTAATATTTGCATCATTAATGATTGATCTCATCCACCCGCGACACACCCGCAATTAATCAGAATGCATTTTTTTATTACCCGACCCGCGGATTATCGGCAGCGCCTGCGGATATAACCGCCATCCGCGCATCACTACAAGGTACACAATATATGCTGCACAACACTCATCCACACAAATATTTAGAATAGGGTTGCTCATATTGACTGGTTAGCCTTCAATGGACAGTAAAAATTTGACTAATAGTATAAGTTAAACTGTCTGAAAAGTAATTAAATAAAAATGTAATGCAGTTTAACAATTGACTTATTGACATTTTAGTAGTTTGAAACAAAATATTGTATAAGAAATTTTAAAAATACAGGAATAAATCTGTAAAATAACAGAAAAATTACTGGCAGCTCATTACTGGTTTTCGTACCGTAATTTACATCATCGACCCAGACATAATTCTTGACTTCTCAGTGTGAATTAAATCACTTTTTTTGGCGCATTTTACCCGTAAAAGATAACCTGCTAAAAATTAAGATTGATGTGGTTTGGATTCAGTAAAAAGTGCTTGGAAAAAAATATGACCAGAATATCAAGTTGCACAATAATTTTGCACACACACACAGTACTGTGCAAAAGTCTTAAGCCATAAACACACTGCACGATTTTCACCTCTCCCAGAAAGATTGGCATCATGAAACAATCGTGGCGATTTCTGTGATCGTGGCTCCTACTCGGTGCTCTTATGTCCAGGGTTTGAAATTAACACCCGCCAAATGCAGGTAAAAATCAGCTGTGGCGGGTAACGCTGTCAAATCACTAGCCAATTTGGCGGGTTACTTTTCGTAAGTTATGTTCACTCATTAATTTCTTGGGGAAGTTCATGCAAGCCAAATCTGTGTAGGTTTAGCGCAAATACTGAACTCGTGAGACATTGAGTATATTGCAAAAACCAAACAAACACACCTACAGAGGCACACATACGCGACGTGATGAAGTCTTAACACAGGCTTTAGTGCGCATGCGCATTTAGAGTGCGTTCTTTCACTGCATGATTCAGTCTATTAATATGCATTAAGAATGATC
>NW_015557116.1:269538-271541 GCF_001515605.1 Sinocyclocheilus anshuiensis | reverse complement strand
CCATGATTACAAATGTGACATTGAATTCAATAAACAATAAGTTAATTAAGAGACTTACGTTTTAGACATCATATTGCCTGTTTTTGCTCTATTTCTCCAACAAAAATAATTCCAAACACAGCCACAGCACAGTTTTGCGTCTCTGAGCAACATGACGTTGTTTCGTTCCTGAATGAATCAACCGTTTACATGATTCGGTTCAATCGCAATGACTCACTTAACAGTGACTTGCTGCCATCTACTGGCAGTTTTAATTTCACATTAAAGTATCTTTTCATTTTTTAAATAATTTCAAATATAAGTATTCAACATTTCATGTTTAAAATAGTAAAACATTATTTATTCATTTGTAACTGCAGGTTAAACAGGGTGTCCGCGGGTCCTTAAAAAGTCTTAAAATGTCTTAAATAACGTTTTCCTAATATAAGGCCTTAAAAAGTCTTAAAAAAATGTGACATTGAATTCAATAAACAATAAGTTAATTAAGAGACTTACGTTTTAGACATCATATTGCCTGTTTTTGCTCTATTTCTCCAACAAAAATAATTCCAAACACAGCCACAGCACAGTTTTGCGTCTCTGAGCAACATGACGTTGTTTCGTTCCTGAATGAATCAACCGTTTACATGATTCGGTTCAATCGCAATGACTCACTTAACAGTGACTTGCTGCCATCTACTGGCAGTTTTAATTTCACATTAAAGTATCTTTTCATTTTTAAATAATTTCAAATATAAGTATTCAACATTTCATGTTTAAAATAGTAAAACATTATTTATTCATTTGTAACTGCATGTTAAACAGGGTGTCCGCGGGTCCTTAAAAAGTCTTAAAAATTGCTTCAGAATAAATTGTTTACTCCACCAAAAATCTCAGTGATGCAGTTATTTTGCAGGGATATTTTGTATGGAATATTGTCTGCTGATATGAAAAGTCCACTGTATATCGTAGTAATAAATATAATTTATTACAGCGATGATATTTTCTTTTTAATTTATACACATTAAATATTACATATATGTATGTAATAAAATGTGTATTTCCATTACAGGTTTAGGTCTTAAATTTCATATAAGGTGGTATTAAAAAGGTCTTAAAAAGTCTTAAATTTAACTTGTTCATATCTGCAGAAACCCTGTTAAAAGCATTGCATTAACGTGTAAATACATCTAAATGCCACGTAATATGCAACTTCTGCAAAGATGAATTTTATTGATACTGATTTCATTTGTTTAGTAACAGCCTAAATGTATTATTATTATAATTGACCGATTAAATGTAAGAATTTGACTCAAAAGATGATGTACACTTTTAGAAAAAGGTAAAAAAAAAAAAAAAAAAAGCCCATAAAAGGTAAAACATCATTTTAATCTTATTGGATTTCTATCACTGCTGTGAACTGACCACACAGAATATGAAGAATATCAAAAACTTAAGGACTACCGTGGACAGCTGACTCCTTAAGATATCGGCACAATAACACACTCAGCAAAATATCGTCTAATTATCTTTATCGATAAAATCCCAGAAAATATTGAGATATTATTTTTTGTCAATATCGCACACCCCTAGTACTGACACAATATGATTTGCAACGGTCGCTTTGTCACACCCAGTGTAGACAGCCTCAATCGCTGAACTTTGATGTGCAGCACCGCTTCAAGTCGAACATGCCTAATGTAATTGAGTTCACTCATGTTAGCATTGTTAGCAAAAACAAAGCATTGCACCGCATTTTGTATCTGCAGACACTCACATACACCATAGCAACATGTTCGCAGATAGAGGTTGAGCAATAATAAGTGTATGACTCAATAATGACATGGGAATATAACAGCTTTATAATAAAAATTATAGTATTTATAGCCTTCACTTACGTTTCTTCTTCTGTGGTTTTTATTTGGTGGTTTGCAAACAAAGTACATTACCGCCATCTGCAGGACTGAAGACTCATTGGGATATCAAATTTTAAAATCTACTGTGTGTGTGTGTGTGTGTGTATA
>NW_015557116.1:264023-269518 GCF_001515605.1 Sinocyclocheilus anshuiensis | reverse complement strand
TATATATATTAAAAAAAAAAAAAAACTTCTGAATGAAACTCAGCTTGAAAACAGATAAAGTCATGACAGCCTTAATTATATATTGTGTGCCAGGCAGACTCAAGTTTTTTTAAAGCTCAATCCATTATTCGACGCCCTCTGTAGTTCTTTCCTGTTTTCAGAGTATTTCACTTACGTTTCACGTAGGGAGCAGCCATCTTGAACTCTCAACTTCGTGTTGAGCGAAGCGGACCTGAATATCCTACCTCCGATGAGAAAAACTGCATGCAGCATAAATCTAGCCTTTAGGTGGATGGATGGATAGACTTAACATCATCTTTCTACCTACATGATTGGACTATCTATCCATCCATCTCTGACAGACTGTATTGCCTTCAAAACATTCAAACTTTAAGCTTTTAAAATTACTTTAACCTTTTCAGTGCTGAGTTTAAAATATTCTAGCGGTCCCCCCAGAGTGAGTTTTTTCAGGCGACCGTTATTTTAGAACGTTTCCCCTTACTGTTTCCATGGCGATGCGTCGTGCTCGTCACGTGACACACCGCGGCCACTAAAACACTGTATGAGAGATGGATCGCTTTTATTTCGTTTTTCATTTTTTAATTCAAAATATTCATAAACTTACCATTTCACTCCCAGGGCCACGGAAATAACAATCCCATATGTGGGACCGTACTCCCAGGGCCACGGAAATAACAATCCCATATGTGGGACCGTACTCCCAGGGCCACGGAAATAACAATCCCATATGTGGGACCGTACTCCCAGGGCCACGGAAATAACAATCCCATATGTGGGACCGTACCGCTCAACAGGTTAAACTTCAGACTGAAAACGATCAAACTTAAAACTTTTTAAACTTTCTGGACCGACTATCTCTTTTTCTTTTTTTGAATAGACTGTATTGCCTTTGAAATAGTTTGAAAGATTAAAGTGAATGTTTTAAACTGAAAACGGTCAAACTTTTAAAACTTTCTGGTCTGAAATTGGCTTGAGAAAGCCAAAGTTTGTCTCGACAAACTTTTTTTTATCTAGTTATTCTTCCTCTGAGACTAAAATTATCAAGACTAACTCCTCCTAGAGCTTTAACTCTACAACCACCAAACTCTGGACTGTTCTGAAGTTTGTTGCTATAGCTTTTCTAAGTGATCGCACTGATGGTTTTCATAAAACTGAAGATTAAAAATCATAAAAATCCTATATACTTACATTGACGGAATGTTCAAATTAGCCAAGACTATTCAATGTAGTTTGAATAGTCTTGGCTAATCTGAACATTCCGTCAGTGTATTTAGATTTGAATTTTGACAGTTGAAGCCCATTAGACTCAATTAAGCTGCCATTCTATGTACTATTTCTAAGCCATTTACACTCATTTATTCCATGTGTAGTGACAGTCGGAGAGTATTATAGCATTTACGGTAATGCATGTACTGTGTGAAATGCCTGTTAGTGTTATGTGTAACTAATAAAGTTAATACGGGATGTTTTGGTCGTTGCTGCGTACCTGTTGAATAAATGAACAAGAGTCAGAACGAGGAACCACATGTATCATCTTTTGAGTTAATGCCATCCTAACATTACACCATGGTCTGTCTGAATACTGGATTCTGATTGGCTGGCAGGTATGCAGTAAAACCGTTTAATGCACATGTAGTTCCAAGTCAGTTTAATCACCATTCCATATTAATGCGCTGCTTTAATTGATGCACACAAACCCACACACAAAACATTAGTAACCATAGTAACTCAGTGACAGTTGCACACCGATTGAAAACATTTAGTATTTTACTAGCCAAAATGGATGATTTTTGCGTGTCATTTAACTTGTACGGTGAATATGGTAATTTTGATAAATGGGCAGAGGCCCAAGATAAACTTGACGACCTGGAGATGTCAAAAAAGAAAGTAATAGCGAAAAGCGGTACAAGGAATTAACACCAGAAGAGCTCAAGCAGATTGAAGAGGACAAAGATGCGATTAACACAAAAAATACAACTAAATGGGCAATTAACACTTTCAGACTTTTTGTCTCAAAATCAGGATTTTTTTGTTTCCGAGACCTACTCTGCTTCTCTTCTCAAGGAGACACTGCGGGAGTTTTATGCCACTGTATTCGCTGCCGGCGCTGGTCTGCACAGTGTTGCAAGTCTGATGTGTCTCAGAGCAGGTATTAACCGCCATATCAAAAAACACAACAGCATAAGTGACAAAGACTTCAAGTCAAGCAATACAGTCTTTAAATCGGTCATAAAGCGCTACAGTAAAAGTGGAAAAGACACCAGCATTCATCACCCGCGTAACACCAAGTCCGACCTGCAGAAAATTACAAATTCACCCGCACTCTCCCCTTTCACACCCATCGGGTTTGTGAGAAAGGTTTGGTTCGACATACAGCTATGTTTTGCACGGAGGGGAAGAGAAGGAAACAGCAACCTATCAAAGGAGTCTTTCGTTCTCCGGAAAGACAAGAATGGGATGGAGTACCTGACCCTGGCGCATAACCATGAAACGAAAAATCACAAGGATCCCACTGCATCAGGTGAAGAAACTTTGCGCGGATTTATGTTTGCGAGCCCCGCCGACTCACTTTGTTCCGTGGACAGCTTTAAAAAATACCTCTCAAAGTGTCCAGAAGATGCCGGAGCATTCTATCTGCATCCGAGACGCATTCCTCTGTGAAATCTCGAAGACACCGACGTGTGGTTCACCAGGGAGCCGATGGGGATCAACTACCTCAGCAATATGCTAAAAAATATTTGCGAAGAGGTAGCTAACACATTTTATTAATTACATGGTTTTCCAGCCTATTCATTTATTTATTTTGTGGTTTTAATATTTTCCAAATCTAAATTGCATGCTTGAAATTCCTTTTTCAGGTGGAAGGTATCTCTAACATTTACACAAACCATACTCTATGGAGCACTGCTGTTGGTCGCCTATCTGACGCAGGACTAGAAAGTTGGCAGATCATGTCAGTGACAGGCCACCGATGCGAGGCTTGTTTGCGGTCTTACTGGGCCCCATCATTGTCTGACAGGAGAGCATGGAGCAACATTCTGACATCTCGAGCCTCAACAAGCAAGGAAAAACACTGTGTGCTCACACATCCATCCTCCTCCAAGCTTAAACCTGAAATAACCCTACCATTTTCCATGTCTAATTTCACAATTAATGGAAATGTAGAGTTCAACATTAAATAAGTGAAGAAAACCGTTTTAACTTTTTATTTGATTTTATTTCATTGCATTTCAATAGGCTACGTGTAATGTTATAGCACTATTTCTGTGTCTTTATTTATAAGTATATAAACTGCGCTAAGGTGCCGCAAGCACACGATCTCTCTCTCGGTCCTAGAAACATTTTCAAACAGTTAAAACATTTTTCCCCCAGATTTGATCTGTATTAATGCATTTCAATAAATATAAATGTTAAAGCACTACTTAATTTCTGTCTATATTTATACTTGAAGCAAACTAGAAATGTCTGACATAGGCTATATCACACGATCTTTCTCTCACTCTCGATAATTAATTTAAATAAATGGTATAATTAATTCAAATAAATGTTATCTTACCGCTGTAAGGTCCTCGCACATGGCCCAAGGAAGGTATCCAGTGGCGGATGAAGGTCTCTTGCGTGTTCGGTCTTTTCAGCGCGCAGAGTTATTCAATTTAGGTTTAACTCAATCTGACTCCATTTTATTATTTCATCTGACTCCATTTTAGCATGACCTCGAATGTAGGTTGAAAGGCAAATTGGTTGTTTGTCGGTCTCTAATTATTCTGACATTTGATTATTCTAGTTAACTCTTTACTTAGATTCCTAATCAACGAGTGAAATATATGTCATTTAGGATGCCTCACGGCGGCCGCTACGCGTGGGCTCCACGATCACAAACTCGCCAGTCTGACCCTTAGCCAGAGGTTTTGTGGCTAATACTATTTAATATACTTTAAATAGTAGGTCTGTTTAGCCCCCTACAGTTACCCATGTAATACTCAAACATTAATCAGCGGTTCTTCTAGACCACCTTTGACTGTAAGGTCCGCCCACTGGTCCAACGACGGTAGCCAGTGATCCGGTAGAAGGATTCTTGCGTGTTGCTGTCTTTCCTTTTTATGCAGCACAACAATATTAAATTAAATACATTTTCTTATGTTTTACCTCTTTTATTCATCTGACTCCAAAAATGAAAAGGGTTAGAAGAGTTGTTTGTTACTCATTAAATTTAGGTGAGTGTTTGATCATTCTGTTTTACTCATGACTTTTATATTTACTCGTTCATTAGGAATCTATGTCGCTTAGGATGCCTCACGGCGGCCGCTACGCGTGGGCTCCACGATCACAAACTCGCCAGTCTGACCCTTAGCCAGAGGTTTTGTGGCTAATACTATTTAATATACTTTAAATAGTAGGTCTGTTTAGCCCCCTACAGTTACCCATGTAATACTCAAACATTAATCAGCGGTTCTTCTAGACCACCTTTGTCTAGACCCCGACAGCTAATATAGCTTCGTACAACTTAATTAACTCTGAAATCATATACATGGTTACCGTAACTGAGTACAACTTAAACTATAAGGTCAAGCGGTTAGTCAGAAATCTAGAATCTCACCTGATGGGCCCCATGCTCCATCTAAACCTGAGATTTAGTGTGTACTCAACCCTGGACACAGCTTTGTGGAAACATAAACCTTCACTTAATCTACTTGAGAAAATAATTTCAGAGTAAGTCAGAATAGATCAATTTATTAACATTATTAACAGTCAGGTAAATGTGTATTATTCCAATTATCTCCATAGCCAATTCAACGATATACGATACATCAAAGAGTAAGATGCATACCTGACCTTTTAGAAAAATACATAGTGTGAAGTGTGTGGACACACTTCATACTACGGGCTCTCTGACTACAGAATCGCCCTGACCCTTTTGCTGCAATCCTTTAAATACAAAACCAAGGTAAAACATCCTCCAAATGGAGGCCTGTACAAACAATTGGTATCTGGGTGGCTAGTTCAATGGGGAATGGGGAACAGAAGGTAATTTGCATGGAATTGCTCTCTACGGTAATCAAAGTATCTCTTAGGATCTGTATATTAATACCATTGTACCACTCACCCTGACACTATTCAAATGAAACCAAACATGACTGTAAATCTTATTTGCATTCATATAGAACATTTACTATTCTGAGTGAATCCAGTGGAGGGAGGAGATGAAAAGACACCGATGCATATGTGAGAGAGGCGTTTCCCGCACCACCCCTCCGTGGGGTGTCCTGAAGATGCCAGTGCACCGTCTGTCTCCCAGGAGATCAAAGCATCCGAGTTTCTTTTATCCTTACACCGCACTATTCCATCTCTGTGTCTGATTTGAAGTGGGCAGAATGCTAGCGCTAACGTGCCATAACTGACGAAAATAAATGTCATTTTTACACATTCGGTCAAATATTGCGCTGCAAAGAGCAATACTAGTTTTAACTTGTCTA
>NW_015557116.1:253554-263670 GCF_001515605.1 Sinocyclocheilus anshuiensis | reverse complement strand
CGGTATAATCAACGGCTAGCCGTTGATTAACCCTTACTCTTATCTATCCATCATCGAGTATTTCTTATCTATTTATCTATCTATCAACGTGCTAGTAAGCTTAACCAATGCAGTCTGAGCCGGAAAGAGAATTTATTAGTTCATCTTTTGAGTCTTTCGTTATTTTGTCACGTGACGTGACCGCAACCTTCCCAATCCTTACAAACGGGTGCAGTTATTATTATTTACTCTTACAGTTACATGATTTCTGGTCTCAAATTTTATTTCAAATTTATTTCTTACGGTTTATAAATGTGTGAATTTCTGTCATGATGGTTCTTTTTCCTGTAATACAACTAAATTTAAGACTTTTTAAGGACTTGTGGAAACCCTGATGATGTGAACTTGTGTTTTTTCTGTGCTTTTAACAACTTTGTGTGTATCTGACATTTAACATGTAAGAGAACTTAGTTTAATACTCGCACAACGCGCTGACACCCGGCTTTCTGTGTGTGCACTTCATGTGTGTGCAGTTAGAAAACCATTTTTTTTGGAGTTCAAACTGATGAGGCTTTAAAACACATGCAGATGTTTTGTTTGTTGTTGTAAAGGCACGGCCCTCTTCTGGAAAAGAGGCGGGGAACAGCAGCTCATTGGCATTGAAAGAGACACATGAGAAAACTGTGTTTTTGCTTCCACCCAAGAAAGGGCATTTATAACATGAAAAATTAAATAATCTCTGAGGTATTTTGAGCTAAAATTTCACAGAAACATTCTGGGTACACCTGAGACTTTATTACATCGGTAACACTTTACTTGAAGGGGTGTGCATAAAGCAATGTCATCTTTGCATTAAAAATGACATAACTAAGCTATTGACACTTAATGACAGTTGTCATAAACATGACATGACATGCATAAAAACCTCCTTCGTATTTATGACATGTTAATGAATGTGCCATGTCAGCCTAATGCACACCACTTCAAGTAAAGTGTAACCATTACATCTATATTAAAGTGCCCGAATGAAAGGTTCATATTTTGGTTTTGGGAGTCCCCAACAACAGGTTGACATGCATGCAAGGTCAAAAAACACGTTCATCGTCTTATAATATGCGTTTATTTTTACCTTACTTGCTCAACAACTCCCTAACGATTCGCTCAACGATTCTTTTTTTCCAAACCCCTCCTTTGCGTGACGCTAATCTGCTGTGATTGGTCTGATTGGTCTCATTTTCATTTCATCATGCCTGCAATGCCTGATAAAGCAGCGTTTGTGAGCACAGTGCTGCTTTGTGTACAGCGTTACCGGGGAAACCGCTATTTTACCGCTCCAAAAGCAGCACTTAGTGGCAAAGAATTAATTTGCATTTTCATTCAGACCAACGCGAAAAGACCAACAAGTGGGCGGGCAATATGCTAATGTTTCATGTTGACGTCAACATGAAACGGCTTGGGATTAGTTTTAAAAATTACTCATTTCAATGATTCAGTCTACTCTTTCTTTTGAGAGACAATAACTTTATACACGGTGCAATTTCAGATTTAAAACTTTGCAGGATGTTTTCATTCACTTTAGAGCTGTTACACACTGCATGAAAGGTAATTTAAAAAAAATCCATAATAGGGGCACTTTAAATAGTCTCTAATTCCCCCCCCCAATATTGCAGAGAAACTCTAGTAATTGTGAAGAATTACAGTCAGCATTTAATGCCCATCATTGCACAGAAACTGCTTATGAAAGTTATGTTTTTGCCATCTGAGGCTATGTTCACACTGCAGGCAAATGTGGCCCAAATCCGCTCAAATCTGTGACTCAGATCTGTTTTTGTCATGACAGTGTGAACAGCACAAACCACATGGAATCTGATCTTTTCAATTCCGATTTGTGCCACTTCCATATGTGGTACTAAATCCGATACAGGTCAGACGTTTTGCAATGCGACCGCAGTGTGAACAGTCATTTCTGAATTAATGCGACTTTTTTACGTCGCTCTACATCAATATTCGACACGATTCTGGGCTCATGGGAGTCATTTCAAAGATTCGACATAGCCGAAGTTATTAAGACAGTACAGTGATGTGTCAGAACTCATAAGTATTGCAGTGACACTGTGTGTGAACTCTGCTGTCTTTTGTCACATCCTTGTCTTTATTTTTCATATTTCCTGCTCATAATTTCGCTGGCTTCTGCGGCAGATCACACTATAAATAAATGCATAATCGCTTGCTTTATGTCCTCTGTGTTTACTTCCGTATGACAGCACGCTGCACAAGTGTTGCCTAGTCCACAGTTTCCCCACAGAATTGGGCAACTTTTTCATAGTTTCCGCGGGGTGTTTTTCACCTCCGTGGGTTAAAGCGACCCCACTAACGCAATATATAAGAAGCAATTGGGCAGATTTTTTTTGTGAAAACCTGGTAACCCTGTTCGTATTGTTCTTTTGCCCATACGGGTCAGTTCAGAACCATGATCTGTTCACACTGGAAATCTGATATTGGCCACATTTAAAACAATGTGAACAGCTATACAAAAAAATCTGATCTGAGCAAAAATCTGAATTGAGCACTAATGGCGTGTTCACACCAGACGCGAATGTAATTATTCGCGAGAGTTGGTTCCATACAAAGTCAACGCAAAGACGCGAATAGAGGCGAATTCGCGGCGCGATTGACACAATGCACGACGTGTTTGCTGCGAATGCATGATATTCGCCTCAATTCAAAATTTCAACTCGAGCGGAAAATTCGCATGACGCGTTCTCGCGCAAGCCAATCAGCGAAGAGCTTCTTGACACGTCCAGTTGAATCAGACAATAGAAGAGAGCATTATTGCAGCCGTCTGTTATTATATAGGTCTGGAGCATAGAAAACAATTAAAATCAGTTATAGTGATAGTTGTATTTTATTAGCATGGCTACAGAGATGCTGCTATCAATAATAACAATAATAGTAATAACGTTAGGATCCTGTATTAATGTATGTTACATTTTACTACTGTATACATACACTGATATTCATCCTCCTCTGGATGGTGCTGTGAACCCAGACACGTCGGCATTTGGCTTTCCATTGTATTTGGGACTTTCTGACAACAGGAGCAAAACAGTGATTGTAGTTATCTCCACAATGGTTGATTGCGCTTTTTTTATTCGCGCGAGTGACACGAAAAACATACCGCGAGTAATCTAGAGCGAGTAACACACCTTAAGGCTCGCAGTGTGAATGTAGCCTGTTTGTGGCTACATCTATCTTCTAGCATTGTCATTTTTGCAGTAGCTCCTTTCTGTAAACCTCTTGTCACACTGAGGAGCACGGCAATGTCTGTCCAAAATGAGTTTGCAAATGATGTTTTGAGGTCTTTTTGATATGTGAAACAAATTGATACCAAGAAAGAAACATTTAGAATAGATTAAACCAAAGATACATCCATCCACCTGAATATCAGCGTTTAGGGCTTAATCTTTTAAATCTTAAATCTATTAAATCTAATAGGGAAACGCACAAACAACACATCACATGCAATATACCAGATATATTTGTAACTGATTAATTATTGTCTAAATAGAGTAAAGGTCTTTATGTGTGTGTGTGTGTGTGTGTGTGTGTTATGTGAGCCTGTTGTAATTTGCTGGTCAGCCAGGCTCATCGGGGGGGTGGGGGGTCGGTCATTTACTTGTCTTTGGAAACTGTTTGAAGTAGTTGGGGAGATGATAGTGGGGGACTGCTTAGCATCTCCTTGATAGTGGGGATGATTATTTGGCAATTTAGCCCCCATATAAATGTAAAGTCTGTGACCAGGACTGTAATTTATATGCAAATGTCAAAGGCTAAAAGGGGTCTCTTAAGCCATAAACCCCAAAGACCATGCATGATTTTATGCAGACGCTACACTGGTGTGAATGCTCATGTGGTATTTAAAGCTTCCTATTTGATTGAAGCTTTTTCCACACTGTTGGCAGTTGTAAGGCTGTTCTCCAGCGTGAATCATCATGTGCCTGTTAAAGCTTCCTTGTTGAGTAAAACCTTTTCCACACTGAGAGCAGGTGTAAGGCTTTTCTTCTGTGTGAATTGTCATGTGGCTTTTAAGGATTGTTTTTTCAATGAAACTCTTTCCACACTGTTTGCAGGTGAAAGGCTTCTCTCCAGTGTGAATTTTCATGTGGGCATTGAGTTTGTGTTTATGTGGAAAACTCCTTCCACATTGATGGCATGTATAAGGTTTCTCTCCAGTGTGAATTATCATGTGCCTTTGGAGGCTTCCTTTTCGACTGAAACTATTTCCACACTGTTGGCAGGTGAAATCACTTGTACTAACAGTCTTTTGAGCTCTTTTTTGTGAGCAAGTCTTTTCTGATTTTTGTCCAGTTATGGAATCATGATATTTCTTACACTGATCTTTATCTTGCATTTCATTAAGTTCTTCACGCTCTTCTTTCAGCACCAACAGGTCTAGGGCGAAAAGAGACAAATACAAGTTAACCCTTGTTTAAATGCAAAAGCAACAATGGCACAAATCTGCAATTCATGTCTAAAGCAGGACTGTCAAACTCAGCTCCTGGAGGGTCACAGTCCTGCAGAATTGAGATCCAACCTGCTCCAAACTGTAGTTTTCAAGTAATGAAGACCTTGATTAAGGTGTGTTCAATTAGCATTGGAGCTAAACTCAGCAGGGCTGTGGCCCTCCAGGAGTTTGACATCCCTGGTCTACAATATTAGAAAATACTGTCCTTTCAGCAATGTTCAGTTTTGCAGAGAAACTGTATTTGTAAACCATATCAGTCAGGATTTAAGCCCCATTATTACATGACTCTGTGGAAAACTTGATTCTGATTGGTCAGTCGCCACATTACGAGGTATGTTATGCCTCAATAACAACCAGTAAAAGCTGATAACACAGGCTCATCTGGGTAACTGAAGTCGGCACTATACGCTTGCTAGGAACAGTTTTTCTTGGTGGAAGCTTTGCATTTGGTTAACTCGACTCAATATTACATGTACAATCATTTAATGTCAGCTTGGTATTGTGGACTCGCTCTCTCATTTCATACAAAGGCAGCTGCTGCCATTTTGCCACGATTGTTTTGTACACTGTAATGGATTATAAGATAACTAACAAACTGGTTAGATTTTAATACAGTTTTGTCTTAAATCAATATCTTTTATCGCCATAATTATTTATGTGGTGAAATGTTGTGTAATAAGTGGTTTGACTGCACCATTTCCCTCAAATGTCCATCTAGTTTGAAATTGCCGCTGCTCGCAACTGCTGTTCACATAAGCTTTGCGTTCAAATATTTCAACTCAAATCTATATTTTGTATTTCTCGGCTGGGATCGCGTCGAGCCCTTTGAAGCTGCACTGAAACTGCAATTTGGAAGTTCTAACTGTTGAGCACCATTGAAGTCCATTATATGGAGAAAAATCTTGGAATGTTTTCCTCAAAAAACTTAATTTCTTTGCGACTGAAGAAAGAAAGACAATCATCTTTGATGACATGGGGGTGAGTAAATTATCAGAAAATTTTTATTCTGGAAGTGAACTAATCCTTTAAGGTCAAAAAGTGTTAGGAGTAGGGAGGAGGACTTTTAAGAGGCTTAAAGGGGTCATATGATGCTATTTTTATTTTTCCTTTAGTGTGTTATGTAGCTATTTGTGCATGTATAAGATCTGCAGAGTTACAAAGCTCAAAGTCTCACACAAAAAAATGTATTCTATCTAAAAGAGAAGGCTGATCCAGACCGGGCTAAAACACCTCATTCAAGCACACCCCCACATCTCTACGTCACGATGTGGAAATATTTGTGTAATGCCGCCCAAATGTTCATGCAAAGAAAGGCAGCGTGGTTTCAGGAACCGCAGTAGTGTTGATGCAGCCATGTCAGGGAGACGCTGTGTGTTTCAGTGCGAAAGCAAAAGCACTTTATTTGGCCTTCCGGAAGTAGATGCAATTAGGAATCATTGGTTAAGATTTATTTACAACAGAACAGCACAACCCAGATGTTCGAATTTGTGCAACGCATTTTATGGACGACAGTTTTGTGAACCTAGAAGAGTAGCCTACAAGGCTGGCTGTGCAAAGGCTATTTCTAAAAAAAAATGGGTCAATTCCGACTTTGCTATGACAATCTGCCGCTTATTCTGAATCAGCTACTGTAAGTATGTTTTCTTAATAGTTTAAGTATTTGCTATTGACTGTTCAAATGTGGAGTTTTGCGCCGTGTAAAGTATCGCGTTGTGTGTGTGCGTGAGAGACAGGGTCACATCACAGTGGAATCAGCTTTCTTAATCGTGGCTTGTGTACTGCAAATACATACGAGCATCATCACTGTCTGTCACGCGACTCTGTTGCCCTTTCGGGCTTGAACTGATGGTAAAACTAAGGACATTGTTTACGGTCTTTACATTTATGTTGAAAGCTGAAGCTCACGATTATGGAAAGGGGCGTTACATTTCCGACGCATGCTTGTAGTGTTCGGCCAATCACAATGCACTGGGTCAGCCGGCCAATCAGAGCAGACTGGCTTGTCAAAGGAGGGACTTTGTAGAAAACGAAGCGTTTGAGAGAGGCGGGGCATAGAGGACCTACAATAATGTACAGTATTTGAAAAATGTGTTTTTTAACATTAAAGCATGTCAACATATTCTGTTACACCAAATACACAAAATAATGATCTTTAAAAAAGCATCACATGACCCATTTAAGAATTTCTTTAGCAGAGAAGAAAGTTATATATATGTATTAGTGCTGTCAATCGATTAAAAAAAAATTACTAATTAATCGCACATTTTTCTGAAATTTATCGCAATTAATCCCACCTAACATTAAAGTTTTTAAATATACTTTTATATTGCAATAATTTCACATTCAATCTTCAAATTAATGTACAAACAACATAAATACTATTTCTTCTTATATTTGTTTAATGGCATCTTTTTTCTGACTGAAGGCCAGTATCAATGATACCAATACTGATTTCTCTATAAAATTGCCCCCCCCAACATTTAACCACTGACTCTAGCCATTCAACATTACAGTATAACTGAGAGCTATCAATTTTAACATTTATTAGACTTTGAAAAAATAACTTCTAATTTAAATGAACTTAAAACAATCTTCACATAAACCCATTATAATAAATGTCATATTTACCTGTGCCCTTCAGCAGAAATATATACAGAAACTGAAGGTAGCAAACACTAAATTCTAAATTAAATATAGATGCACTGATTGGAGAGACCTGTGTTGTTCAATAAATGTTTAATTTAAGCAATTTTCTGTATCTCTTGTTACTTAACTGTTAGATTTTATGAGATTTTTCTTCTCTATTTCTGTAGAGCGGAGCATTTTAATAAGGATCAAATGAGTGAGTTCAGCTTTGAGAATGAAAACCAACCTGTTTGTGTCTCAGTATCGTCATGTTTGAATCCTTAAAACGATAAGTTCTTTTTCCTCTTTTTTTCTTTGTCCTTTGATTAATAGACATCACCGGATCTGACACACATATTTTCTCTCAACTCTTTTTACCTTTTCTGACCCACTTCAGGCCTTAAAGTTTCTATTAATGAGCTGACGAGTTAAATTGGGTGTGTTAGATGAGTGAGACAGTGCTGGGGTGCACCAGGACAGTTTTGAAAACTATTTCAGAGACATGTTCTTGAATGTGACTCATATCAAACATATTACATACATGCACAGTTTTAAGGCAGCTTTAATCGCCTTTTTGGTAGCCGTCTGTTATTATATAGGTCTGGAGCATAGAAAACAATTAAAATCAGTTGTAGTTGTATTTTATTAGCATGGCTACAGAGATGTTGCTATCAATAATAACAATAATAGTAATATCAGTGTATGTATACAGTAGTAAAATATAACATACATTAATACAGGATCCTAACGTTATTCATCCTCCTCTGGATGGTGCTGTGAACCCAGACACATCCGCGTTTGGCTTTCCATTGCATTTGGGACTTTTTGACAACAGGTACAATACAGCGATTGTAGTTATCTCCACCATGGTTGATCGCACTGTTTTTATTTGCGCGAGTGACACGAAAAACATCCCGCAAGTAATCTAGAGCGAGTGACGCGATGCTCATGTTCGCGTCGCGTCTGGTGTGAACACACCATAAGAGTGATTCAGGACCAATCTGAGAGCAACTCTGAGCAAGGAAAAGACAAAATCTTTCATCTTAGTGAGGAGGTGGGGCTGACCCCGTCGATAGGTATGACACATTTGTTTTTGAAGATTATGATTGGTTGTCCAAGTTCAAAAAAAGTTTTAAATAGGGTCTATTACAAGCCTTCACTTACAGGCCTAATTTTTCCTATTTTACCCTAATCACACACACACATAAACACGCATGTGTGTGTGTATATATATATATATATATATATATATATATATACACACACATGCGTGTTTATGTGTGTGTGTGATTAGGGTAAAATAGGAAAAATTAGGCCTGTAAGTGAAGGCTTGTAATAGACCCTATTTAAAACTTTTTTTGAACTTGGACAACCAATCATAATCTTCAAAAACAAATGTGTCATACCTATCGACGGGGTCAGCCCCACCTCCTCACTAAGATGAAAGATTTTGTCTTTTCCTTGCTCAGAGTTGCTCTCAGATTGGTCCTGAATCACTCTTATGGTGTGTTCACACCAGACGCGACGCGAACATGAGCATCGCGTCACTCGCTCTAGATTACTTGCGGGATGTTTTTCGTGTCACTCGCGCAAATAAAAACAGTGCGATCAACCATGGTGGAGATAACTACAATCGCTGTATTGTACCTGTTGTCAAAAAGTCCCAAATGCAATGGAAAGCCAAACGCGGATGTGTCTGGGTTCACAGCACCATCCAGAGGAGGATGAATAACGTTAGGATCCTGTATTAATGTATGTTATATTTTACTACTGTATACATACACTGATATTACTATTATTGTTATTATTGATAGCAACATCTCTGTAGCCATGCTAATAAAATACAACTACAACTGATTTTAATTGTTTTCTATGCTCCAGACCTATATAATAACAGACGGCTACAATAATGCTCTCTTCTATTGTTTGATTCAACTGGACGTGTCAAGAAGCTCTTCGCTGATTGGCTTGCGCGAGAACGTGTCGTGCGAATGTTCCGCTCGAGTTTACATTTTTGAACTTGCGCGGAAGACGCGATTGAGGCGCGAACCCTGCGCAAATTTGCCTCTATTCGCGTCTTTGCGTTGACTTTGTATGTAATCTACTCGCGCGAATAATTACATTCATGGCTGGTGTGAACACACCATTAAACTAAGATTCCTGATTAGAAAATTAAGCTAAAATAGGAGCTTTCTGAGAGGATTCTTAGAAGCTTTAAGAATGCGGCCCAGGGTTGAATTTAGAGGCCGGCCGATTAATCAGGCCAATTTATGGCATTTTTTAAATAAAACGACATAGAAACACGTGCAATTCAGACAAAACTTATGGCTAAAACGTGCACGTTAACGTTCCTCATTAAATGTGTCTGTGGGTCCTTCACGACGTCATTGCTTGTGGCCAGTGCACTCTTAGGGGCTGTTCACATATTGCATCTTTTGCGCGCTCAAGTTCGTTATTTCAAATGTAGATGCGTTCATAATTGAAGTGACACGGTGGACGCGCTCATTTTTTCCAGACGCTTTGGAAAAAAGCACAAAGCGGTGCGCCCAGCGTTTTCCATGCATTTTTAGGCGAGACATGCGAGCGGCCCCTTAAGCAGTTATGAGCAGCAGGCTGTGTAATATGAGTGAACTTTTATTTTTATTATGCTGCTGAGTGCTACTGTGCGTAACACTACTCTTGTTTATTTTATTTATTATATTATATTTATGTAAGTTTTAGTGCACAAAAACTTTTTTCTCATCTAAAAGTTTATTTGACAGTCTAGAATTTTTTATTTAATATTTAACGTATGCATTTTTATTTAAAATATACAAGTGCACTGATTGGAGAGACCCGTGTTGTTCAATAAATGTTTAATTTAAGCAATTTTCTGTATCTCTTATTACTTAACTGTTAGATTTTATGAGATTTTTCTTCTCTATTTCTGTAGAGCTGAGCATTTTAAAGGGGTCCTATTATGCTTTTTCACTTTTTCAACTTCAGTT
>NW_015557116.1:245928-253540 GCF_001515605.1 Sinocyclocheilus anshuiensis | reverse complement strand
TGCTTTTTCACTTTTTCAACTTTAGTTAGTCTGTAATGTTGCTGTTTGAGCATAAAAAAGATCTGCAAAGTTATAAAGTTCAAAGTCCACTTCAAAAGGAGATATTTTATTTAACAGAAATCATAATAGGACCCCTTTAATAAGAATCAAATGAGTGCGTTCAGGTTTGAGATGGAAAACCAACCTGTTTGTTCCTCAGTATCTTCATGTCTGACTCTGAATGCTTCTTCAGTCTTCATGTCTTCACTCTCCTCTTTAATCAACACCATCTCTGTTTGTTTCTCAGCATCTTCATGTTTGACTCTGAATGTTTCTTCATTCCTCATGTCTTCACTCTCCTCTTTAATAAACACCATCTCTGTTTGTTCCTCAGTATCTTCATGTTTGACTCTGAATGCTTCTTCAGTCTTCATGTCTTCACTCTTCTCTTTAATAAAGCTAATAAACACCACCTCTGTTTGTTCCTCAGTATCTTCATGTTTGACTCTGAACACTTCTTCAATCTTCATGTCTTCACTCTTCTCTTTAATGAACACCATCTCTGTTTGTTTCTCAGTATCTTCATGTTTGACTCTGAATGCTTCTTCAATATTCATTTCTTCACTCTCCTCTTTAATAAACATCTTTATTATAGTGTCACGTGGATCTCAGCTGACTTCTCTGTGTATTTCAGATGAGAATAATTAATAGAAAGAAAAATAAATGCAAACTAAATCTCTGTGCGTCAGCGCACTGGTGAGAGAGTCAGAGACTGTGAGTTAATGGCCTTAAATCACCTCATTAAATATATATGTACAAATTATACACAAAGTTCATATTTAGGTATTTATATTTGGTATTTAATTATTAGTACATCATATCTAATAGATTCCTTTTTCATGAAAACATTTGCAATTGGTTTGTAATGTCATTGAACACGTTGGTGTTTGTTGTTCTCGTTTGTCGATTCAAACCATTGATTCATATTGCGAATGATTTCAGTTGACTCGGATTTAAAAAAAACAAAAACTCGGTTTCTCTCATCACTTCTTTGCATTACTTGAACGAGGTTCAGATTCACGATATATGGGGCGAAACGAGACGCACCTTTTCTGTTATTATGTGGATGCGCTTTACTCAGAAAATAACGTTAAATAAAGCATTACAGCGTTATATTTAAGAATGATTAATTTATTTTACATAGCTTGTAAAAACGTTTAAATTGACAGAATAGAACAATCGATTTAAACACTTAAAACCACAAACCTTTCTTCAGATGAAGAGCCCGGCGCAGCTTTGTGACGTCACACCACCAGAGCAAAATAAAAGTCCCGATTCACACACTGCTGTTATATGCATATGATGCATTTCCACAGTTAGTAGCATCGTAAATTTAGAAAAAAAAAAATGATTTTATTTTTATTATTATTATTGATGTACATTTATAACACTATACTTTGTTTTCTTACCTTGCCATTAAATTACATTAAAAAAAAAACATTATGGTGTTTCAATGACTTTATGAAAGAGGAAGGAATTAAAGTAATTAACAAGAGAAAACTTTACATTTATAACACTATACTTTGTTTTCTTACCTTGCCATAAATTACATTAAAAAAAAAAACATTATGGTGTTTCAATTACTTTATGAAAGAGGAAGGAATTAAATTAATTAACAAGATAAAACTTTGTATTAAAAAAATAACATTTTTTTTTTTTTGCCATTGGGGCAAATGAGAATACAAAATATATTTCTTGCAGTGTCCATTCATCACTACACAAGTTTACACAATTATGATGACTTTCACTTCTGAGAGCCCTGGATATGTAACAAGGGTCTATACACATACAAGCTCACATTATCTGTTGCATGAATTTTGTCAGTCACCTATAAAGTTAAGAATTTGGGATGAAGGATGTCCTATATAGTTTTATTTGCCAGATGGACAGTATCTGTCAGGATACTCCTCGATTTCTTCCTCACCCTTTCTGTGAAAAGTTGAGTTAAGGGCTTCAGGGGTTTGACAACTATTTTAGTTGCCATTAGCCCTATTCGCACGGGATTAGTATTACCTGGTGACCTCCAGTCATTTGTAATAATTGCGGAGGTTGTCTGTGATCTTAATCCCGTGCGAATCGGCCATGTCTGTAATTTGTAAAGTAAAAATTCCCCCGCAAATGACCTACCATATTTCGCCGAACACCGAGGTCCTGTGATAATATTAGTCCCGTGCGAATCGGCCATGTCTGTAATTTGTAAAGTAAAAATTCCCCCGCAAATGACCTACCATATTTCGCCGAACACCGAGGTCCTGTGATAATATTAGTCCCGTGCGAATCGGCATCGCTGTGATTTGGCCTGCATTTGGTGGGTCGTATTATCATTTTTTGAGGTTTTTGTTTCCTGTGCGCTTTTTTATCCATCTTTCGCGAAGAATGGAGCTGCGTTGGAGTGTTTGATAGTATTTTGGGTGCTGATCATATCGCTACACCATACAATTTGCAGAAAGAGAAAGCTGAAAAGGTTTTGAGGTTAATGTGTTACAAATAAATCAAGCATAAAGCTTGAGATATTATTTTAACCTGGTGAAATGTAAATGACACAGCGCACGAAACTATATTAGTTTATTTTTTTTAAATCCATCTGGACCATAGAACGGGACTCTCAAAGCCTTGACATCTGGGTATCCGGGAGATAAGTCAGTAAATTCAAGTAAAATCACAGGCTTCGCTTATCCCGTGCGAATGCACCACACGAAATTCAGATGTGGGGGGGTAATTTCAAAATCACACAAGGTCCCCAGATAATACTAATCCCGTGCGAATAGGGCTATTGACACAATTCCATACCAGGCAGGGAGATGAAAAGTTAAAACGCTGTCAACAATAGTTTTATACACAGGTTGTAATATCTGCTGACTAACACAGAGGCCGCTGATTTTCTGAGAAGATCGAGTCACTGCGAGCATCTCCTGAAAATACTCAACTGAGAGTCCAGAATTGCATCAAGGTATTTAAAGTTTACCATAATTTCAACATGTTGGTCATCGAGTGACACTGGCTCAACATTGATTTCTAGCTGACTGAAGTGACCATGATACAACCTACTCGCAGTGAGCTCGTCTGACCTGCTCCCTCTGACACAGATCCTCGGTGAGCGTCAGGAAAGAAAGTTTCTGATCCAGAGAACTCACCCGTATTGATATTGAGATCTATGAGAATGTGTTTTCACTGAGTTAAAAGCTGAGCTAAAATCCATAGACTGTATAAAAACATGGACGTAGTGTCCGTGACGTCACCCGTAAGTTCCTGAAGAGCGTTTTTGAAGCTCAAAGTGGGCGGAGCCGGCCGTCGCCATCTTGGCAGCGCGTCACTCCCGGATAATCGAAAATGGGCAAAAAGGCGGGAGCTGGTTGCTGAAACCACGCCCACCTAGCTCGACGGTGGTGACAGCAGCGGCAATCCACCTGTCACTCAAGTGGCCACGCCCTTAATTATGCAGAACTTTAAGGCCCAATCCCAGTTCTACCCCTTAGCCCTTCCTCCCTCCGTTTCGCGCGTTCACGTGAAGGGGTAGGGGTGTCTCGATTCTCTTTTCGTTGGAGGGGTAGGGGTAGGGGAAGGGCTAGATAGCCCTTCAAACGAAGATTTTTCGGGACCACACTTCAAACGAAGGGGTATGAATTATCTCAGCGTAAACCGGCTTCAGCGGCAACATGGCTGCCCGAGCGAGAAAGAATACACATAAATGTAAGCATTTTTGGCATTAATAAAGATTTTAACGAAAAGTAATAATTTGTTTTATGTTACATTCGCGAGTCCCCCCAATAATTATAAATCGCTAAACCCTTTTCTCAAATATCGCCAATTCGAGAGAGAGAGAGAGAGAGATGAAAGTTGCGTGTATGTGCGTTTCTCTTTTTAAAGTTTACTTAAAAAAAACAGCGATTTTATCCTCTAGTTGCTGGAAAATATAATGTATCGATTCAGTATTTAAACTGTTATTCACTTCCGTGTTGGCTTCACGAGACTCTAGCGGCCAGTTGACGAATTACAGTTTGTCACTTCCGTGTTGGCTTCACGAGAGAGAGCGGGAGGTTGCCGCTTGATAAAACCCATGGCATTTCCTATAGCAATAATATGGTTATTATACATTATTATTATTATTATAATTGCTTGTGTGTTAAGTAGGGTCAGCTCAGAATCATCTGTGCCTCTGTTTCTCTTATATGTGAACCGGTAGTGGATCTAGCATATTTACCAGATGACACTGAAGACTGGAGTAATGATGCTGAAAATTCAGCTTTGAATTTCACAAAAATTCAGAAATGTTTCACAATGTTACTGTTTGTGCTGTATATTGGATCAAATAAATGCAGCATTGGTGAACAGAAGAGACTATTTCAAAAATCGTACAAATCTAAAACTTTTGACCGGTAGTGTATGAGCTAATTAAACAATAATAGTGTTAATTACAATGACAATGAATGAAGTCCTCACTATTTATATGTCCTCCTGAGAACCAGATTTTTTTTTTTTTTTGTGAATTTTGTTATTTTTTATGGTAATATATTGGTTGGAGCATAAGAAACAAATGGAGGGGAAAAAAACGTTTTCGAAAAAAATATATTTTATTCTATGTCCTTTAAGTTATTAAAAAAAAAATAGACATGAAAAGGCATGTATAGGCAAAAACAATGTTTTATTTTTTTCATTCACCAGTCAATTTTTAGGTTTGTCTATTTTTAGCCAAACTTTGTACAAAGATGATTCTCAACTATGTTATGAAAGATATAACGGAATTATTTGATATATTACTGTACTTTATGGAATACTGTATGTGCATAAAATGTCCATCAATTGATATTCCCATTTTATTCAATGTATCTATATACTGCATCTAATTAGCATATTAATGTGTTCTTGGGGCAAACCATAATGAAAAATAAAGTGTAATAATATAATAACTTGTCAACATTTTCAAAGGAATATTGATCTATAATTTCTTTCCCTATTGACTTCTTGAGTTTCCACAAAATGCCTGATTAACATGATGTTTGTACTGGTGTCCTCAACAGAAGACGTGTATGAAAATTATGCCGTTTCGTAACAAAAAGTCACATTCCGATTTTTTCTGAGATGTTTATTCACGACAAACAATTTGAAAATTAGCCAGATTTAAATAATTACAAAACATTACCATATTTCCCTAAGAGTGCTAAATTTGATCATTCTGTCAATATCAGTCATATTTAAAGAACAAGGAGAGTGAGTGTTCATGATCAAACATCTGGATGATCCTCCTGAATGTAAGTGGGATGTTGTTGATTCGGTGGAATTGTTCGTCCCGGGTCCAAGCGATCCTGAGCCAGAATCTAAAGTGGCATCTGAGCTTTCAAGGTTGGAAAACTACATCCCTCTAAAAGTGTTCCAACTGGAGGATTGTTTGAAGAAAGAGGGAAACTGATTTTCCCAAGAAGACATGTTAGTTTAAAACTTTCAAATTTGAGAAAAGAAGGAAAACACCTGGAATATTTCTGAATAATTGTCATTTAGTAGATTCATTCTGGTTATTAACTGGATCAGTTCAGAACTTTTCACCAATCATATACATTTCAGAGTGTCTCAAAGTTCAACAGGAGTGATCTTATAATGTTTAATTTCAGTATTCTTATAGAGCTGAGGTTTATTGAGAGCTGAATGCTTGTGAAACAAGTCCTCATAAAATTCTGTTTATGACAGGATCGTTATTCCTCACCAAACGAGAAACAGCCGTCAATCAGACCATCCCATATGACACAGACGCAAAACACACATACAAAATGAATGCAGCCATTCACAGCATGCTGTTTAAGGTGTGTGTGTGTATTACAAATACACATTTAACGGTGATACACTAGCAGTCAAAAGTTTGGAGTCATTAAGATCATTTGTAACGATATACATTTTATACACAAAAAGAGTTCAAAGTCTCTATGATCTTGTGGTCTGTAGATGTGCCTAAGGTTCCTCTTTCTATTAATACAGTGTTATTGGGTATGGTTAGCAGTAGGTGTAGGAATTTAGGCTTTACTGTCCCAATAAGGCGGCATCCATTTGATAATATTAATAAATATGATCATTTACACTCAATATGTTATTACATACTGTTTTATAATGTACTACAGTACTGAAGTATAAATCTGCCACCTAACTACTATTTATCTACACAGCCTATTGCTAAAGAAAACTGCTATTTTACGCCCCATTCACACGGGTCGTCAGCGTCAACACCTCTCGTTTACTTGGAATGGAGTGATGTCAAGCGTTGGTGAAATTAATTGTGGGTCCGTCGTGTCTCGTTGGGTCCGTTGCTCGCGGCAGAAGTTGAAAACTTTTCAAGAGCCAACGCAGGCGTCAGCCAATCAGATCACCTTATGCAAATACCCTAGCGCAGACGCTAGCCAATCGCGTTCATGCAACACCAGAAGACTAATGTAATTGGCTGTTGTCACTATGACGGTCGCATCAGCACCAAGCTTCAGAAACGCCCTCCGTCAAGCGTTAACGCTGACGCCCCGTGTGAATGGGGCATTAGTGTAAACAAAATTTATATTTGTACTTAGTGTAACTAGAATATATCACTTTTTCCACTTAGTGTAACTGCCAAAAAGAATAATAATAAAGAATAATAAAATAATAGGCCTATCATTGTTCAGTTAAAGGGGTCATATGATGCGATATCAATTTTTCCTTTCTCTTTGGAGTGTTACAAGCTCTTGGTGCATAAAGAAGATCTGTAAAGTTGCAAAGACTAAAGTCTCAAATCCAAAGAGATATTCTTTATAAAAGTTAAGAGTCAGTCACGCCTACCTAAAACGGCTCGTTCTAACACGCCCCCACATGTCTACATCACTATGTGGGAAGATTTGTATAACGGCGCTCAAATGTTCACGCAAAGAAAGAAGGCGCAACTTTTATTCTCGCTGTAGTTTTGTTGTTGCCACCGCCATGTCGTGAAGACGCTGTGTGCTTCGCTGTAAAAGCGAAACTACTTTGTTTGGCCTTCCAAAAGAGGACGATATCTGCTTCGTCATGCCTGGAGCTGATCCGTGCTGGTTGCTGAGAAAATACTACAACTTTGCGCTGTGGATCGCCGGATCCACGGCAGAAGTTGAAAACTTTTCAACTTTACAAGCGCCAACGCAGGCGTCAGCCAATCAGATCGCCTTATACAAATACCCTAGCACAGACGCTAGCCAATTGCATTCATGCAACACCAGAAGACTAATGTGATTGGCTGTTGTCACTATGATGGTCGCATCAGCACCAAGCTTCAGAAACGCCCTCCGTCAAGCGTTAACGCTGACGCCCCGTGTGAATGGGGCATTAGTGTAAACAAAATTTATATTTGTACTTAGTGTAACTAGAATATATCACTTTTTCCACTTAGTGTAACTGCCAAAAAGAATAATAATAAAGAATAATAAAATAATAGGCCTATCATTGTTCAGTTAAAGGGGTCATATGATGCGATATCAATTTTTCCTTTCTCTTTGGAGTGTTACAAGCTCTTGGTGCATAAAGAAGATCTGTAAAGTTGCAAAGACTAAAGTCTCAAATCCAAAGAGATATTCTTTATAAAAGTTAAGAG
>NW_015557116.1:245455-245874 GCF_001515605.1 Sinocyclocheilus anshuiensis | reverse complement strand
GCCACACCTACCTAAAATGGCTCGTTCTAACACGCCCCCACATGTCTACATCACTATGTGGGAAGATTTGTATAACGGCGCTCAAATGTTCACGCAAAGAAAGAAGGCGCAACTTTTATTCTCGCTGTAGTTTTGTTGTTGCCACCGCCATGTCGTGAAGACGCTGTGTGCTTCGCTGTAAAAGCGAAACTACTTTGTTTGGCCTTCCAAAAGAGGACGATATCTGCTTCGTCATGCCTGGAGCTGATCCGTGCTGGTTGCTGAGGAAATACTACAACTTTGCGCTGTGGATCACCGGATCGGCTTTCACCGTGGACAAAGCAGAGTCCAGCCCGGAGTTGTCACATGTCCTTCCGCACGCTCCTTCGTCGAAATCGCCGGCCGCACCATTCTCAAGCCCGCCGCCTCTGCTCACTCTA
>NW_015557116.1:243672-244890 GCF_001515605.1 Sinocyclocheilus anshuiensis | reverse complement strand
AATCACAACGCACTGGATAGCTGGCCAATCAGAGCACCCCTCGCTTTTCTTTTTTAGAACGATGAGCTTTGTAAAAATCGACGCGTTTCAGAAAGGCGGGGCATAGAGGAGAAACAATAATGTACAGTATGTGGAAAATAATGTGTTTATAACTTTAAACCGCATAAACACATTTCATTACACCAAATACACAAAATAATGTTCTTTTTAGCAGCATCATATGACCCCTTTAAAGGCAGCTCAGTGTTGATTCAGTTCTGTTCAATATGTAAAGTGAATTATGAAATTAGTTCAGTTGGGCAATGTAGCATTCTTTACTACTATGAACCCTTATTAACAAGCCTTTGTAAAACGAAAGGTTAGCACATTTATTTGTAAGGTAACAGCCTCGACAGCTGTGCTGAATTAAGGTTCAGTGTTTGTCATGTGACAACACTAGCATACTGCTCTGAAACATTTTGTTGCTTATTGTATGCTGTAGAACACACTGTTCTTTAAAAAAAAAAATTGTAGGCAGTATACACTGTATACTGGGCAGTAAGTAGTATGTTAGTATGCCATTTCGAACACAGCCTGTGGCTATCCAGGACCGACATTGGCCAACCCTGTTGTATGTCATTAGCTGTAAAGGGAATGAAATTGAAAAAAGTAGGTTATGCAAGGTTATTAACCGCAAACTATTGAAACCATTCACTAAACTATTCATTCAATACTAAGCTGAAGCATTGTAAAAACTAAACAGGTTGAGAGATGAGGATGTCAAGTTTCAAAACATTTAGAGGACCTCATATTTAATGTAGTTCAG
Source organism: Sinocyclocheilus anshuiensis (assembly GCF_001515605.1). Taxonomy (NCBI): domain Eukaryota; kingdom Metazoa; phylum Chordata; class Actinopteri; order Cypriniformes; family Cyprinidae; genus Sinocyclocheilus; species Sinocyclocheilus anshuiensis. The sequence goes on along the minus strand of NW_015557116.1, from coordinate 244,085 downwards.
TTTGAACACTTGTTTGATCAGAAGCGTTTAAAATCCCAATAATAAAAGGTTCTTGGTTGAGCAGTTGTTGTCTGACTATTAGTTTTATCACAAGCATTAATGCAAGTACTATTTGTATTTTTATGATTTGTTTGACCGGTTAATTAAATTATAAATTTTACCAATTTTGTCAAGAGTTTCCAATTTTTTCCCTGCATGGGTTAGACAAAATGACTAGATAAAATGAATATTACTGAATATATAATCTGCACTACAGAGTTCTAAAAGTAACACTGAAATCAAACTGCAAATAAAATACATTAAATCTATCAAGATCTCAGCAGAGGATGATTAAACACATTCAAAAGAGCATTAACATCATCACTCTTTAAAACAGTTAATTTCTTTCATATGGCTACAGAATTTCTTGAAAT
>NW_015557116.1:231882-243650 GCF_001515605.1 Sinocyclocheilus anshuiensis | reverse complement strand
TTCAGTCCTTCAGCCATCTAGGTCTGGTGCAGCAAAAAAAAAAAAGCTCCTTACACTGAGAATGAGTCGTTCTGACATGGTGGTACTTTGCTGGACCTTACTGATGAAAGATTATGCATGTTGATGAACATGTTGCTTACCATTTAAGATTCCATTATGAAATCAAATGTACCTACAGCAACAGAGACAGCATGGGCTCAAGACAAACATGACAGACAAACTAACAGGAAGAAATAGCTCAGGTGAGAACACAAAACACTCTCTATTCATTTGTTAGCATTTTGCTTCCATTACCTTTCCTCCCACTATATTCCCCTTAAGCTCTACCATGTTCACACTTAATGGGACCCGTTATTACACCACACACCCATGTTTTATCACCTATTTGTTAGAATCGCTTGCATACTATCTTCATTTTCACCGTGGTGGTCGGTTGCCACCGCAGTTGTCTACTGCCACCGGCGGTAGTGCACGTGATGTCACGCACTCTATAACAAGCATAATACAAAGTTTTGTATACAAGTGTAATAACCGTAATAGTTGCAAATTGTTTTATTCAGACTATAAGCCTATGGTAATTCACAAATGACCTCAAACGCCATACACAGCGTTTCCTTTAGATTGGAAGGTTTGAGCGCAGCGCAAGAAAATACAGTTTATGCATTCAGCGAATTAATTTTGTGTTCGGCGTTGGACCTTGATGGAAAACCAAATACTACATCGCCGATCTGGAGCCATCTCCATTCATGTCACCCATCCACGTTTGTACAAGTGTCTTCAAGTTCCCGTGATCGCAAACGCCGGGCTGGTCAGTTTTGGTGAGGCTTTCTCCAAACTGGCCAAATACAAACGAAATGGCGATAAATGAAAGATGTTAACAAGAAATGTGGCAACGATTCCTATTTCAAAGAGAGCACGTTCAGATGAGGAGTTAATTTGACTACCACGTGTCAACGCGCTCTCGCCTCCATCTGCCAGAACCGGAAGTCACATGTCAACTCATTTTTTCTATGAATCTACTTGACTTTATACTGGGGAATAAGACCCCCTAGAGGTGTGTAGTAAAATTACATCATGAAAAAAAATCAGGTAACAAGAGTTAACACTGTTATATGTGCAGCACATATTTACATATTAATCTAAACACCACTTGAGATATTCATTAAGGCCCTGTTTACACCTGGCATTAAGATGTGTTTTCATCGATCTGATCGCAAGTAGACAACAATAAATGCAGTTCTAAACGTTTTGAGCTTGTCCACTTTCAAACACTTCCAGAGATAGTAAAAAAATGCATTTGACTGGTTTGCTTTTGTAGTGTAAATGCTCATGTGGTCAAATGCATTTCAACAGTCACAAAAGACACCTACTGTCCACCCACTGAATTAATGTGCATTATGCATTACGTTACTTTTGCGTTTCTTTTTAAAACTGGTCTGGGCTTGCTTGTTCGTTTTTAATATAAAAATGTTTTATTTTTGGCAAATGTAAAAGCACTTTCACACCAAAAGTGAAATGAACAACCCTCAGGCTGAAGGAAATGTAAATTAACGTCTGTACAGTAGAGGGCACAGCTCAAACAAACCTTTTAGCTGTGCTGCCATTCTGGAGTGCATGAAGAATAGGATGCAGGAGAAGAAAGTTCAACATTCTTCAGCAATAAAAAAAAAACTTAAGTGTTGTTTATCTAAATTCATTTTTGTTTATTAGTATGGTTGAATTGGATCATTGAAGGTCAGCAGCAAAGACAGTGGTTTATAAAATGGGATTAAATACATAAAGCATAATTAATAATTGCAGGTTTGTGTCATATTCTGAATTGCACTTCACTGTTTCTATTCATTTTACTACAGTAACCATCATGTTTACAAAGTGCACACAACGCCTCTGCACTTACTCTCGACTTCTCTCAACATGGGGACAGGAGAGCTGTCAGTCAATAAATGGGAAATGGAAATGAAAAGTAAATGGAGTTACTTATTTGAACATTTTTCTTGTAAATTAAAAGTAATGTTATTTTACTAGTTACTTGAAAAGTAATCTGATTACATAACTCGCGTTACCCCAATGTTCTCCACCAATCCAGACTTCTAACATGTATCCACAGGTCAGGATTTGGTGTGTTTTTGCAGCTATCAGAGCAGAAACGAAAGCTGCTGCTCTCCTTATCGTTTTTCCATGATCTCATTTTACATTTATATGTAAATAGTGTGAACGCAATTTACGTATTTGATTAAAAGAGCTTAAAAAAAACATGCATTTACCCACCCATTGAGCCTCCCCTCAAAAAAATTAAGGACACAAGTGGTCAAAAGTGGAAGAAAGAGACGGTGATCATATAAACCAAAACACATTTTAAACCCAGGTGTAAATAATGCCTAAATCCGCTGCTTGGGTATTTTGAACTTTATCGGGGGTGCTTCTGTGAACCTCAAGTTTGCCTTGTTTCTGCAAGTCTTTCCACAGTGATAGCGCAGGAAAGGCTTTTCTCTGCTATTACATGATTCCTAAAGGCCAATCATGTAATAGCAGAGAGCTGACACACCAAGCTGACGGTTGGCCGTCGGCCAACGTCGGGCAGACGGCAAGCGACGGTCGGGCTAGTTTGTTTGGTGTGTTCCACTCATTGGCTCTCGACGGGTTCACGTCGGCGGCAGTTTGCCCTTCGGGGCCGTCGGCGAGGGTGAGAACTCTGATTGGATGTTCAGTTTAGCGAACGAGTCAGTGCCGAGAATTAAAGCGAAAGTGATGAAAACAAGCATGTAAATTAATGGCGGTACGGACACAAGGCTGTTTTAAATGTTACGTGATCTTTCCCAATCATTCTAATACACAAATGTTTTCATAACAACATGAGCCGCTTAAAATAATTAAAGTTATCAACGTTACTGATATTCAAAATGGTAAACAAGCACCGCTTAGTTTACATTTCGGATATCTGCGTTTATCTCGTATATCTTTGTTTCGGTTTCTCCTTCTGAATGACGAATATATACTATTGATAGCTGCTGATATGGACAGCTTGTTCCTCTCACGCATGCGCAGAACGCACGTGTTAGTTTGCCGTCGGCTGTAGTCTGTGCAGTGTGTTCGAACGCAGCTTTTTGGTCCGACACGAGGCGACAACACCGTCGGCTTTCGTCGCCGCTAGTTCTTTGAAGTCGGCTTGGTGTGTCCCGGCCTTAAGATGTTTCCCATCTGTGAAACTTTCCACAATTCCACACTGATGACATAAAATACAGTTCTTTCATATGTGAAAACTCATGTGGTACTTAAGGGCTGCCTTATATCTGAAACTCTTTCCACAGTGACCACATGTAAACGGCTTCTCTCCTGTGTGAGTTCTCATGTGCCTGTTAAGGGTTCCTTTTCGGTTGAAACTTTTTCCACATTGTTGGCAGGTGAAAGGCTTCTCTCCAGTGTGTGTTCTTATGTGGTCTTCAAAGTGATGTTTATAACTGAAAGTCTTTCCACACTGAGGACATGTGTAGGGTTGCTCTCCAGAGTGAATTCTCATGTGGTCTTCAAAGTGCCGTTTTTGACGGAAACTCTTTCTACACTCAGAACATGTGTAGGGTTTCTCTCTATGAGTCCTCATATGGACTTTAAGGTTTTCATGTTGATCAAAACTCTTTCCACACTGAGAGCATGTGTAAGGCTGCACTACATTGTGAATTCTCAGGTGTCTGTTAAAGCTTGCTTTTTGAGTGAAACTTGTTCCACACTGTTGGCAGGTGAAAAGACTCTCTCCAGTGTGAATTGTCATGTGGCAATTAAGGTTTCCTTTCCGGTTGAAACTTCTTCCACACTGTTGGCATTTGTACGGCTTCTCTCCAGTGTGAACACTCATGTGGATTCCAAGGTTTCCAAGTTGAGTGAAACTCTTTCCACACTGAGGACATGTGTAAGGCTTCTCACCAGTATGAATTCTCATGTGTCTTTTAAGACCTATTGTTTTACTGAAACACTTTCCACACTGTTGGCAGGTGAAATAACTACTACTTCTTGTCTTCTGAGCCCTTTTTCTTGCGGAAGTCTTTTTAGTCTGTGAGCATTGTTTTTCTCCATTCATGAAATCATGTTGATTGTCATATTGATATTTCTCTTCCATTTCATTCAGCACTTCACACTCCTCTTTCAGTGCCATCAGGTCTAAGGCGAAAAAAGACAAATAAAAGTGAACTCCAGTTTAAATGGCACAAAGCAACAGACATCAAAACATTCAAACATGTAAAATGTAGTTTATTTATTTATAAAGCACTTTTAAAAACAACAGGAGTTGAAACCAAAGTTCTGTACAACAGATGTAAAACATACATAATCAAGAAAACAAAGGACAAATGAAAGATTATACACCCTCAAACAGAATTAAAACATCCAGAATAAAAATGAGTCTTCAAAGAAGATTTAAACCAAGAAATAGAAGTGGAAGATCTTATGTGAAGGGGAATACTGTTCAAGAGCCTAGGAGCTGCCACAGCAAAGTCCCGGTCGCCTTTGGATTTAAAATGTGAACGAGGGACTGAGAGGAGAAATTGACTGTAAAGCTTCACAAACAAAAAGCAAAATCTTAAAATCAATACAGAATTTGACCGGTAGCCAGTGTAGAGACGCCAGTACTGCCGTAATGTGCTCACATTTTCTAGTGCCAGACAATAATCTGGCTGCTGCATTTTGCACCAATTGCAATCGATTGAAAGATGATTTAGGCAAACCCAGATAGAGTGAGTTGCAGTAATCAAATCTTGAGGTTATAAACGCAGTTTGAAGATCCTTCATGGAAAGAATCTTCTTGATTCTAGCAATTGATCTCAATTGAAAGAAACTACTTTTCACAACAACACTGATCTACTTATCAAAAGATAACATGGGTTTAAAAGCAACACCAAGGTTTCTAACACAGTCACGTACATTTGATGAGAGGGGACCAAGCTACTTAATGCCAGAAGACGCAACTGTTGTACCAAAAACCATTATTTCAGTTTTATCATTATTTAACTGTAAAAAATTAAGTTCATCCAGCATTTAATGTCCTGAAGACATGCAAACAGATTAGATATAGAACAATTATTGTTTTTAACAGGAAAATAGAGCTGAGTGTCGTCAGCATAGAGATGACATGATAAATTATGTGGAAGCATATATAAGGAAAAAAGAAGAGGACCCCGAATAGAACCCTGCGGAACACCATAGGAGATTTGAGCGCGAGATGAGAAACAATTCCCCACATTCATGGAAAAAGTTCTGTCCTTAAATGTAGGATGCAAACCACTTTAGCACAGATCCCAGAAGCCCAGCTACTTGATCAAGTCTTTGTAGAAGGATGTCATGATCCATTGTATCAAATCGTGCACTTCAATCAAGCATGATTAAGATACAGCAAGAACCAGAGTCAAGAGCAAGTAAAACATCATTAGTAATCTTCAACCAGGCAGATTAAGTACTATGAAGTTCTCTAAAACCAGACTGAAATGTGTCAAAAAATATTAAAAGTACTCAGTTAAGATGAGATCTGAGAATACTTTTCCAAAACTTTTGAAATGAAAGATAATTTAGATATGGGTCTATAGTTATTCAAATCATACTGGTCAAGATGATGCTTTAACAATGGTTGGACTATGGCATGTTTAAATGTAACTGGTACAATACCATTGTCACGATCTCGGTGGAGTCTGCTTAGGCTTTGTTGTCATGAAGCACATGGCCTTTTGTTTTGACGGCTCGCCATTTCTAGTCTAGTCGGTCTGGCGTTCCTGTTTTTGTCACCCTCCCCTTTTTACCCGCCTGCCCCTCTAGGACTCTGGTCGGCTCTCTGCCTAGGCTCTCTCTTATCATAGGCCTGTCTCTTCACGGCAGCCCCTTCCGATTCCTCTCTGCCCACGCTCGGCACTACCTCTGGAATTCAGTGGCGGCTTTCAATTGCCGGTTCGCCGCCTCTCTTCTCCGCGGGCTCGGCAAAGGCTGGTCTGACCTCCGTGCTGATCAAAACTGACTATTTGCTGGCGGATTTGCTATCCGGCTGATTTATTTACGGAGCATTTTCTGTTATCTCAGTTTTCAATAAACTTTGAATTTTTCGTTTCACCTGCTGTTGGATACCAGTCTCGTTTCTGACAACCGTTCATTAAGGAGCTATTTATAATAGCTGTTACAACTTGACTTAATGCTGGAAAAGCCTCTTTACAAATATGAGAAGACAGAATATCAGAGTGACAGAATAAGGGCTTCATATTATGAACAATATCATAGAGCTGCGAAGGTGACACAGATCAGAAAAGAGGAAGGGAGCTCTGATGAGAGGCCGTTTCTATTTGAAATTTTTTTTTTGAGATGATATGTTAGACCTGATAGACTTGACATTATGGATAAAATGTTTTAAAAACTGTTCACACAAATCAGTGGAGAACTCTGAGGCACTAGGAGTAGGATTTAAAAATACATTAAAAAGTACCTTCGGTCTATGTGCAATTAGTTAAATCTGACATGTATTTCCTCTGTGCTTCCTTAGCAGCACTCTGATACCATTTAAGACATTCTCTGAAAATTTTGTATGATCTCTGAAGTTGATCTTTCTTCCAACTGCGCTCAGTGCGCCTACACTCTTGAGGGCACGAGTGGGCCCATGTAGCCATGGCTGTACTTTACTCATCACCTTGGATCTCTGTAGCCTATGAGGAGCAACTGAGTCCAAGGTGGAGGTGCAGGCACTATTAAAAGATCAACTAATTCATCCAGATGGACACAAGAGGATAGAGCATTCACAGCATTTGGGATTTGGGTAGATAAATACACATAATTGAAAGACTTGGCAAGAGGAATTAAAACGTCTAGAATAATGAGGGGAGTGATAGGATCTAGGCAGAGTACACTAGAGAACACTAGAGTGTCTCAGAGCGAAACACTACAGAAGCCAAGAATTCAGTGAATTCTTGGATGAAGTCCTTATTGAAGTCTATAAACCAGGGCACAGAGCAAGGAAGTGGGAAGATCAACCTTGATCAAAGATCAAACCTGCACCTCAAAGCTATGAAAGATTACAACAGGCAAGGGTTTGCACTTAAAACATTTTCTGAAAATTGTTGCTATTCCACCTCCACGGCCTAAAGTTCTAGGAGAATTAAAAGAAAAATAAAAGTCAGGAGGAGAAAGTTCCATTAGAGCGGTCAAATCATCAGGACTAAGCCATGTCTCTGTCATGAATAAAAAAAATCAAAATCGTGAATAGTAAAAAGTAATTTAAGATTAATGTTTTGTTGGACACAGATCTAGCATTTATTAGCCTAAATTTAATGATCCATAATCTGTGAAAGATCTGACAGGATAAGAGTTGGTGGGTATGTTGGTCAGTACTCCAGAGATGAAAGATTGCGAGGGTTAACTCCAGCGCCTAGCCTGGCACAAGAATAGTGGACAGGAGACCAAAAAAACAGTATTTGGTCATCAGCAGAGGCACGAGTAAGATTGACAGCACAAAATTTGCGACGTGAGCCGCGATTAACATAGCGGCAGCGACGGGCAATCCCCAACACACGTCAGATATTATAAAATTCCTTCTGGTAAAGGCGATGATGTGTTCAACTGAACAAGCTCAGCAGGTGAGTAGCAAGAAACCATTGTGGATAAAAACTTGTGAGAAACCGTAAAATAAGCCGACATGCCATGCACATTAAAAAAAAAACGTAAAAGACCGACCAGCACGGAGAAAACGCTAAGCCATAAACAACGCATCTTTATACCCCTACTACATGACCATATTAGAAAACGCATTAGCCTGAACACCACAAAAACCACCAAGAACCATCCTATTGGGTAGGAGAAGGGCAGACTGGATAAGAATGCCCCAGACCTTTAAAAACCCAAAGTAGAGTAACAGTAACAGACCAGAGAGAAAGTGGAGACTTACCCACGGGTCGATGCGCAACAAACTGGAGGAAATGGAGGGATCAAGGCTCGCGACAGGTCAGTGAGGACCAGGGAAAAAGATTGCGAAGGAACGCCAAAAGTCTGGCTTAGTTGATGGAGCAAATAAAATGTAATCCACAGGTACAGGGTGTAAAAAAAGCACAATGTCCACAGCGAAACCAAGGCAAAAACAGCGGGGAGCAGCGGCAGACACGATTAGATACTATGAAATCACTAAATATAGGGTGGAAAAATTCACAGGGTGAAAAATAAGCAGGGTGCAAAAGTTCACAGAGTCCAACAAATTTAATCCAGAAAGGGAAATGAACCCAGGCAAAAACACCGGAGAGCAGCGACAGACAGACACGCCAGCGTTCACTCAACCGGAAACCATGTGTGCACTGTGCAACAAAACCAACATACAACTAGATCCTATACCCACTAAGCAACTGAAAGAGGTGTTGCATGTAATCTGAGAACCATTTCTTTAGGACATGTATCAAAAACTATCAAGCTGGCATTTAAAAGCTCCTCCATTTAAAAAATGCCTTCAAATGCCTCAATTGCAGTCCTGAATTTTCTTCCAGGAACACACGTCACCGTATACCGTAATTACCTTAATGACCAACCGTTAAGAATCTGTCCGTCACACACACAGATCGTTTTTTTCTGCGACTAACCGATTAATAACATTTTTGTCGACTAATGGTGCATTCAAGTCATGTCGGATAGATCGTATTGACGAGTTGAACGCACATGAACGCCACCACAAAGTCGTTATTAGGAGTGGGAAATTTTCTTTAAGCCGCGAGTTTCCGAGTTGGGGGCGTGTCAATGAGAAACATGGCGGAATCGATGGATGCAACGTCTGTAGTTGACAGTAAATTTTTGTTTAAATTGATAGTTTAGTTGTCCTATAAACTTAAATTGGTCATGTTCTTGTTACGCAGCTAGTTAATTAAATCCAAGTAAAAAAAAAATGCTATAATTTTTGAAATTTTGTGAAAAATCTTTTGATTTGCCATGTTGCATTTAGCTAACAGCTCTGTATTTTAGCATTTGTTGATGCTGAAAATCAGTTATACTGGGATCCTGGTCTAAAAAAAAATTATTAAAAACGCAAAACACACCTGATGCGAATTCTTTGCTCTTCATTTTCTATAAGCAGAGTTAACAGACCCTGTTGTATTTTCTTGTAATTTATTAAAAGGTACACCGCCATCTTGTGCCGACTAAACTGACTTGAACGCACCTGACGTCGTAATTACGACTTGTCAACTCGTAAGTACGAACGTCCCAGGAGGACTTGAACGCAGCATAAGCCTCTTCTCGTCTACTAACGTTCAGTCGACTATTAGAAGGGCAGCTCTAGTCGGGTGAAAGCGAGCGACTGCTGTCGCCATTGTTTATTTTGCATACGTCAGCATCACATCAAGGCAAGACGGACCAGATAACTTTTCATGATTAGTTAATCTTGGCAGCTGTAAAAGCGAAGAAACGTTTTCAAAAGACTTCCACATGTAGTTATTTATTTCATATGCGAAGATGTTACTCAATCCTAGCAGAGGGCATTTAAAGAGTTGTCTCGTTTAATTCTGAGCACTAAAATAAGAGTAGAACATTTACTTTTAAGAGAACTTCAAGAAAAAATTAAATGAAGCAATATATTAAGTTAAAACCTTTCAAAAAGGAAAGGTGAGAAAACTGCAGGAGGGCAGACAATGTACAGAAACACCTGGCAAAGGCAAATTAATTAATAGAATGTAGAGGACAAAATAATTCAGGTTTGAGAATGAAAACCAACCTGTTTGTTCCTCAGTATCTTCATGTTTGACTCTGAATGCTTCTTCAATCTTCACATCTTCACTCTCCTCTTTAATGAACACCATCTTTATAACAGTGTGTCACGAGGAGCTCAGTCGCTTCAGCAGGAGTTTTTCTGTGTGTTTAGGATCAGAATAATTAACAAAGAAAAATAAATCCAAACGCTTCTCAATCAGCTCCCTAGTTCAGTAGTCAGTGCACTGGTAAGGAAGTCAGAGTGAGAGTTAATGGACTTAAATCACCTGATGAGACAAAAGCATATAAAACTTTACCAATAAATAATAATGATGAACAAATGAATAAAAGAACACAAATTACAGTCACTTTACTATTTACTTTTGATTAATATATGTCATTTCTTGATCAGTATTACATTTAAAAGATTACACTTTTAATGAAAACCTTCGCAGTTGGTTTGTAAAAGTTGTCATTCAACATGTTTGTGTTTGTTGTTTTGAGCAGATGTCAGTCAGCGCGCGGGGATTCGAGCGATTCAAAACAGTGAATCTTTTTCTGAAGCATTTGATTCAATTGACTCGGAGTTTCGAAAAGCTCCGTTTCTCTCATCACTACTTGCCAGTGACCGAGTTCGTGTTTAGGATGAACTGATTCACTGCATAGGGAGCGAAATGAGACGCACCGTTTCTGTTACTAATGTGTGAATGCGGTTTATTTACACAAAATAACATCAATTAATGTTAGATAACATACTATTAAATAATTAACTTTACATAGCTTGTAAAAACTATAAACTTTACTGAATGGTTTACACTTTAAATTATTAAAAACACAAACCTTTTTTCAGCTGAAACACAGACGCAGGAGAGCGGCGCAGCCTTATGACGTCACGCCACCAGACCAAAATAAAAGTCCCGTTCACACGCTGCTCTACAATCACGAAAAAGTGCATATTTACATAAAGAAAACACAAATAATAAAACATGTCAAAAGTATTCAGAGTTTAATTCTTGGTGAAACACATATTTAAATATTTTAGCAAATGGCTGCAATATAACAAAGAGTGAAAAATTGAAGGGGGTCTGAATACTTTCCGTACCCACTGTATATATATATATATATGCACATTTACATTAGTGCATCTAATATGTGAGATCCTGTCTAAAAGGCAAAACAGGGATCTTTATGGAATTCCAAAGATGACTAACTAAATAAATAAATGTTTAAAAAAAAAACATAAATGACTATTTATACTTGTATTTTCTTATTTATGTAATATTTTTTCCCCACATGCATTCATTTATTTATACATTTCCACTTTTATTTATCTCCACATTTGTGTTTACTCAAGTGTCAACATTTATTCCCATAATTATTTATTTCAACATTTATTTATTTCTACATTAATTTCATATTCACTTATTATTCATGTATTTTTGTCAACATTAATTTACTTCCACATTTATTTACTTGTGGTGTACCAGTGGTGTAATGTAACAAAGTAATGATACTTCGTTACAGTACTTAAGTGTTTTTGGGAGTATCTGTACTTAACTTGAGTTTTTATATTTCAGCCAACTTTTACTTTTACTCCACTACATTTCCTAATTAAAATGTATATTTTTACTCCGATACATTTCCCCGAAGCATATTCGTTACTTATTACAAAATTAAGTCAGAAGAGCACAGACTGCAGGAAAGCAGGTTTGACGAATCAGTGGTCTGGCGTTTGCAAGTTAGACTCCTAAAAAACAAAGTTGTTCATGTGAGAACAAGTGCTTAAGTGATTCATTTTCCCACTTAAGTCGAGTCTGGGGTGTGCGATACAGCATCGTCTGCGATAATATGGTAAGTGTTTTTGTAATGATGTGCAATCTGACATTATCAAGTAGGCTATATCACCAAATCACACACAAAATGCACGCACGTTGATTTATTAGTCTATTAAAACTAAAAAATCGAGGCACGAATCGGTTGAATAAATGATTCAGTGATTCACTCATTAACACACGCTGCGTCCGGAAGCTCTAAAGGCAGCATTTCTATGGGCTTACATTTCTGCCACAATTCTGCGCGCGAAAGAT
>NW_015557116.1:231555-231726 GCF_001515605.1 Sinocyclocheilus anshuiensis | reverse complement strand
CTTTTTGCACTTTTGATGTTATTTCTAGCGAGAAATCAGTATTATAATAATTAAATATTTGTTTAGTTATAATCAAAACTCGGTTCTATTTTGTTGTAGATCATTAAACCATTAAGCTGCCTCAGAATCCTGTCCGAAATCAGTTTCATGAGGTGCCTTCGTGCAAAAACG
>NW_015557116.1:230122-230714 GCF_001515605.1 Sinocyclocheilus anshuiensis | reverse complement strand
CTGCGGGGCAGCGCTAAAAAGTTTGTTCCTGAATGTCTGAGTTCGGCCGCAACGTGATCTGTGTGTGTGACTGAACTTGACATCAAACTGCTTCTGTTTCACACAAATGCTGGCACAGACGTGCATGTTCGGCTAGAGTCGCTTTGAGCTCGTGCATCTTCGGAAGCGGAGCTGCGCGGAAAGTTACAAAAAAATTTAGTGCACACCACCTCGCGAAACGACGTCGCGCGCACTCAAAGCGAACTTCCGCCAACACCGCGATGACGTCATATTTGCCGCGCGCACCTAAGCGAACTTGCGGAGGCGTCGAGTATAAATCAGCCTTAAATCAGCCTTGAGCATGTGTGCGTCAGATACAGTGAAGACCGCGTTAGTTTAGAACTCTTCTACATTTTTTCGTAGAGAGTGTGTTAATTTGTGCAATGATAACCTACCAGCAATGTAAATGATATTTTAAATATATTAGAATGTGTACATTACAATATAAATGTATTAGAATGAATACATATTATTTATGGGCTTAAAAACAAGATGCAAACAATCAGAATATTGTACCTGGTGGGGAGTGCACAATGTAAACATGAAACATATG
>NW_015557116.1:224257-230004 GCF_001515605.1 Sinocyclocheilus anshuiensis | reverse complement strand
ACTCAAGTACAATAAATATCACATACTTTAAGACTTTTACTCAAGTAATATTCTAAACGGTGACTTCAACTTCTACCAAAGTCATTTTCTGGTAAGATATCTGTACTTTTACTTGAGTATGGCTTCCAGGTACTTTATACACCTGTAACGAATTAATCCACTGAAGGCGAGCGTTGTGAGAACCCAAGTGCGGTCCGTGATGCGTATCGTATCGTGACTTTGCTGGTGATACACAGCCCTAAAGGCAGTGAGTCAGCCGCCTAGGCTTTGGGACGCAGCAATAGTCAAACGCTATGTTTCTGAATGAATCAGTCGTTTGAATGAATCGGTTGAATCTCAATGACTCACTCATTAACAGTAACTTGCTGTCACCTACTGGCGGTTTTAATTTCACATTTCGACAATGTTTTTCATGTTTTAAAATCATTTCAAATATCAGTATTCAACGTTTTATTTTAAAAACAAAACATTATTCATCCATCTGTAACTGCAGGTTAAATGCGACACATGACTAAGACAACCAATCAGAACATGACACAATGAACAGAGGAACCAATGGCATGAATACATGAGGGCAGGGGAGGCATGACACAAAGAGCAGGAATCAAACTACAAAATAAAAGACATGGAAAACATGAACATGACAAAACCCAAACACCACATTACAACACCACTGGTTGCACCTTTTAAAATGATGCGTCCTAAGCCAAAAAACAGAGCCATGGTTGAAAGATATTACACTGTTCGACGTGAGTGCAGGAGAGCTGAATGTCAGTGGAGGAAAGACAAGCTGCAGGTGTCCTTTGACATCTTATAGGAGACATGGTACAGATACCAAAAGACCGTTAATGCAGAGAAAACAAAATATTTGTCTTATGTTATTCTTAAAAATATACCTTAAAAAGTGCTTCATAAACCTAAAACATTTTTTAGTATAATTAATGTAGTGCTAAATGCATCTCAACATACTTTCCGGGCTAATCTTCTCTGTTTGGCCCCCCACAGTGTGAAATATTGACCAGTTTGAGTTGAGAAAGCAGTATTTACATTGTAAGATGACAAGAAAGCAGAGATGGCCTCCAGTCCTTTCCCAGAGAGACCAGGAACGGAGGGAGAAGCTTTGGAAGAAGCTATCTTCACACACGGACAACACAACATTACGTGTCTGCAAGGCAGAAGCCTCAGAGAAAGAAAAGAGGAGGATGAAGTTCCGCAAACCACATTGGCCTCCAGTTATTTCTGCGGAGGAAAGTGAGAAGAGGAGAAGGTTCCGGGAGAGCTTGGAAGAAGATAGTTCTCAAGCCACCCCATCCACGTCCAAGCAGTGGCCTCCAAAAATGAAGACAGTCAAAGTGTCAGGTAAGATTTGTATGAATGAATATAAAAGAATTAAGTCATATGAAAGTCAACAAATGTCTAAAATAACTTTTTTTGTGTGTCTTATAAGAAGGCCCTAAAGCACGGCAAAGCCACTGCACGGAGAAGGGATTCAAAGGGGTATCCCTGCAGACTCTGTGGAAAGCCCAAGAGACTTGAGTTTGGGCACAGCTTTTACAGAGGTTAACATTTCTGTGCCACAGCTGCAGGAAAGTCTGTCTCCAAGTGGCTGTCTGAACAGAAGAGGATAGCTGCTGCTGACAATTGCTAAAGGCTTTTCTCAGGAGAACCTAAAACAACGCAAGATATTTACCTTCAGCCTGTGCCAGCAGCCAAAGACAAATGAGTATGGACACTCACAGTACACTGGCAAAGTCTTCTGCAGCACCTATGAAGGCAAAACTGTGGAACTTTTGGTTGGCAGAGCAACGGGTCCTTGCTCCTGTTGAATGAAGGATTTAATATGGTTTAATATTTAATTATTTTGATATTTCATTCATCTCTATCTTTGTTAACTTTGTTATGCTGATTCTGCTGTTATTTTTTTCTTTTTCTTTTTTCTTTTAATATTTTTAATAACAAAGAGTGAAAAATTGAAGGGGGTCTGAATACTTTCCGTACCCACTGTATACTGTTTCAATTTTTTTTTTCAAAAACTATTTAATAAATATTTTATCTTTGCTAATTCTGTTATACTGTTTCTTAATTTGTTTCTTTTCTTTTCATTTGTATTTAGTATTTTGTTTACATTTACATATTTTTATATTTTTTTTCTAATGTGAACTATTTGATAAAACTTTTATTATATTTGTTAATTTTGTTCTACTGTTTCCGCTGTTGATTTTTATTTTAATATTTGTGTTTAGTATTTTATTTACATTTATATACTGTTTCGAATTTTTTTTCTATAAAGAACTTGTTATACTTTTTCTTACATTGTTCTATTTTATTTTAATATTTGTATATTGTTTACATTTACATATATTATATAACTTATATTTTTTTGATGTGACCTATTTAATAAATCTTGTTATTATCTTTAATTTTGTTGTACTGTTTCTGCTGTTAATTTTTTTCCGTTTTAATGTTTGCATTTAGCATTTTATTTACATTTATTTTTTCTAGTGTAAACTCTTTTAATACATATTTTATTATCTTTAATTTTGTTGTAGTTTTTTCTGTTTTATTTATATATTTGTGTTTAGTAATTTGTGCACAATTATATATTTTTATACTTTTTATATTTGTTTTCTAGTGTGAACCATTTAATAAATAAACAAACAAAAACAGACTGACTGTGAGATGTATTTAGGGGTAGAATTGCTATTAAATAAATTCAACTTAGTTCATACCTTTATAATCAATATGATTTATTTTTAAAAAATTGGGAACATTAAAATGCTAACGAATAATTTTAAAATAAAGCTACACAAATGAAAGAAATGGGTAAGACAATTAACATGACCTTCATGAAGGCAAATAAAAAAGTAATTTGGGTAACATGGCCTTTGTGAAGGCAGATAAACCTGAAATAAGGTTTGGATTTATTAATGTAGCCTTTATGAGGGCAAATAAATGTTCTCAAATAAAGAACACTTTATATGTCCTTTATATAGGCAGATAAACCTTTTGAAATAAAGAACAATCATTTTGGACTATTTACACAACCTTTATTAAATACAAATAAACGTTAATAGAATAAAATAAAATTCTTAATAGAAAGAAGCAAAGGATATGTACAATATTTACAAATAAAACTATTTACAGTGAAGGATTTCCCTCATTCCGCTTCTCTTGTAGCCACTTTTCTAGTGTCTTTCCCTCTGATGTGGCAAAGAAGTAGAGGCTGCCCAAACTCTTTTTTTTCTGGGCTGCCCACATCGAGTGCACGTGTACTCTTTTCATGCAGGTTGCTGGGGACGGGGCAGCCCTTGCTCTTGAGCTAAAAACGCTGCTGCCTTCCTCTTCCTCCACAGAGTTGTTCTGCTCATGGATGTTCCTGCCAGTGGAGCAGAGAGAGCAGGTGCTGATGCAGGGGGAGGAGGTCGCTGCCCATATCGTGTGGCCTGACCTGACAGATCAGGGTTTTCAACATAGGGGAAAGGCTGAAGTGCTGACCCAGGTGCAGAGGGCATTGACGTCATCTGCCTGGCTACAGGAAGCGACACCATGCTGATCTGAGGTAAGGCCACACTCAAGAGCCAGCACATCTGCTTCCAGCTTCTTCCTGTAGTTGTTGTACCTGTTTGAAATGACACAATTAATAGGATGAACAGAATACTGCCTCTACAATCCTACTAATATTAGGCCACTGCGCAGGACGCATACATCTGTAAAATAAAATAGGGGATTATAAAGCATAGTCATTTATATTTTTACAGCTCAAAGTGTGCAAATGTTTAACTTACCACTTCAGGCTCTCTTTTCCATGGCAGGTTAAAGTTTTGGAGTGGGTGGTCTTGAACCTGCCTTGCAAAAGTCTCTCCTTGTGTCTCGGTGGATAGGAAACACCCTGTCTGTCACTGTCCGGCAGTCTGTCCCACAGCCGAACAATGTCAGCGGCTTCCCTGTCCGAGATGCAAGGCTTTTCCCTCAGCTCGACAAGGTATCTGGCCAGGTCCACCACTCTGTCAAATCCTGGAGTCCTGTCTGGTCCTCTGCACACCTAACAAGAAGAAAGAAGATCAGTTAGTATCGATGAAGGAAAAAGTCCTCCAAGTGATGGCATGGCAGAGGATGCTTGTATGCATGCATACATCTTCTTGGGGCTCAGGTGGCAAGTCCTGGGAAGACTGAGAGGGTGACAGTGAAACCCGAGACAAGCCAAAAGCTTCCTTGGTTGATACTAAAGAAAGAGGGGAGATGGTGTGGTCCTGCTCCTCTGCCTCATCCCCAAATCCCTCATCTTCTACATCTCCCAAGTCTGCTGGGATTCTGTCTGGGACATCTGGGTCCCGCCCAAAGTTCTCCCTGAACTCCCAGGACTGCTGCGAGCACGGGTACTCCACCCCAATGAGCTCGTCTGACAAAAGAAAATTAGATAGAAAACAAGGTTGTAAAATAGAAGTCTGTGCACTATAAAAAAAAATACACATACCTGTGTACTGTCCTGGCTTGGAGTAGGCTTGCACAAGACTACAGCCAAGAAGACGCTGGCTGAGCTTATTGAGGCTGTGCTGGAGCGAGCCACTGTAGCAGCGCAGCGACAAGGGAGCATCATGTGTGACGGCAGCAGCAGCGCGGTCCTCGTTCCACCGCTCCAAACCCTCAAGCAGATAATCCTGGAAATGTTCCAGGTTAGCGCTCGTTCCTGATTTAAAAAAAAAAAGGAAACATTAACACTAATTTATAATTACAAATGACATGAAATAGACTATCACAAAAACACACCTCGAGGTGGATGTGTGTAATCTTACCGGGTATGAAGCGGTTGAGGTGATTATGGAAGGACTCCAGGGAAGTGGACCCCCAAGCACAGCGGTACTCAGCTGCAGCTCCCACCAGTTTTTTTTAGCCACCTGTTGTCGGAAAACAAAACAATTCAGTGAGCTCCAAAACATGCCTTACATGTACAAAGGATCAAATCTATATGTACAGTTGTATTTAAAATAATCCGTGATTAATAGGTTACCTGTTTTGTGGAGTCCATCTTCAAGATGGACCCAAAGACAGAGGTGATCCTGGCTTTTAGCTCACTATACTGGGACCGGACATCCTCCGCGTGGACTGAGAGGAGCCACTTGGCAGTTGGTACAGGCAGCATGGGAGGCGGAGGTGTGATGGGCCGTGTGTTGGTGGTGCTCTGAAACCGGTCACACGCAGACAGGTACTGCAGGGTCCTCTCCATCCAGTCCTCACTATGCTGTTCACATAGTTTGTGATATAGCATTGTAGCGCTGTTGCCGAGAAAGCGCTCTTTCATCAACTTTGCCACAATCATATCACAAGAGAACCGGTTAAAATAAACAGACAAACCAAGGCAAAGTTTATTAAAGTTCATTTAAAGTGTTATTTTTTTTTATTTCCAGAGCAAATGTGTGATGTTTCCCACACACACACAAAAACTGGGTTCAATGGGGGGTCGTGTTGTAATGCTATTGTTCTGAGTTTGACACCTTTGAGTTCACACATTCTGAATAGAGAAACTTGACTGGCAGACACCCCTTACCAAAAAGTAGTATACTTCAAGTTTATTTTAGCAAGTATACTTAAGTAAAGTTGAAGTATATTTTTAAGTATACTTTGTAGTAAGTATACAAATATCAGTGTACTAGTAGTATACTTGTAAGTGTACTATTTCAATACTCCTTGGGACTAAATTGGCCCACTTTCTAGTATATAAAAGTATACTTTTAAGTATAACAGTAGTA
>NW_015557116.1:217636-222230 GCF_001515605.1 Sinocyclocheilus anshuiensis | reverse complement strand
GGGGGGGGGTCGTTCACACATTCTGAGTAGAACCTTGACTGGCAGACACCGTGTCTTGTGAAAAAACTTAAAAACTTTCAAATTTTTAAAATGTTATTTTAAAGTAATTTAAGTTGCATTATTACCATTACAGCCTAGTTAATGGTGTAACATTTTAGTAGTTAATTGCACCTGCCTATGTATTTTTGCCTACAATAAGAATAATTTTTTCATGACTCCCCGGTAAGTGAGGATAGCTGGGAACATCCTGCGGTGAGCCGGATCCAGCTGGTCCAGGATGTCGTAGGACCACGCGGCCAGCTTTTTATGGCAGCGCTGACACTCCAGGTATTCCGTTGCCAGAAAATACCAGCCGTGTAAGTTCAGCACCCGCCTCACTGTCTTGTAGAGCCCACAAGCAGTCAGTCTCTGACCGGACCGTCTGCAGTGTGGTGAGCTGCAGATCAGCTTGTAGGACCACATCCTGTAGGGCATCCACAAACACAGCGGCCAGGTGAAGAACACGTCCGGCGATGCTGGAGGCTGATGATACTGCAGACGTGGCTGGGGAGGGTACCACCACATCTGCAGGTTATCCGTCAGCACTGCCCTTCCACCCTGGTTTCGGAAGAGGGAGCGGCCGATCCACTCGTGTTGTTCCTTTGGAAAGGAGTGCTTCCAGGCCTCAGGGAGAACAACCTATACACACAAAAATATGTTATATATGAATAATAACAAATGAGTAATTTAATAATAAATAAATAAATATATATATATATATATATATAAGCACACTTCTGGTGTGAAAACTGTACCTCAGAAGCCGCTGACACCAGCCTTTGAGCAGCTCTTTGCTCCAAGCAAGGTGAGCGGATCGGCATTGAAGGTGGTGGTGGTGGTCGAAGTACTGTGAAGAACACATTTAATTTTGTAATTAGTACTAATGATTTAATTATTTTCAGTTTATAGGCATTTATGGTTACATAATACTATATGATGCTATTAAATGTATCTGTGATCAGATATGATCAGGTGAGCATGATTTTTTTTTCCACACAAAAGAAACCAAAACACTCACCCTGTGGCTCCACCTCAATGGCTGAAGCCAGAAGATCTTCATCTGTTGGCTCTGAGTGCAGAAAATTGACAATGTTATTTACAATTACATTAGAACATGCATAGAATTATGCCAGGTATAGATCTAAAAACACACCGTGTTCTGTGGCTGGCTGTAAATGGGAGCTTTGGGTGTAGGGTTGGGTATCGAAAACCGGTTCCATTTTAGAACCGGTTCCAAATTTCCAAGAACTGGGTATTCGAAAAGACGCGTGCATTTCGATTCTGCTTAACGATTCCTGTGTTTGCATTTTAATGTGATTAAAAATGATTTAAGTGCAGGAACGGAAAGAACGTGCAGCGCACACGAAGCGCAAGTGCAAGCACAGAGAACAGAGGTCGCGGTACGGGTTCCCGGTTTGTGTCCGTTCTCGAACCGTTCCGTGTATTTCCACTGTAGAAAAGGTTGTTCCGGGCCGAAACTGACTTCTTTCATATTTGTCGACCAATATGCAGAAAACTACGTCAGTATATAATCATAAACACAGCCGTTTTTGTCTTACGTGAACTTAAACAGATGAGAAAAAAAACGCTCGTGTTATTCAGCTGCAACAGAATGCTTTGTAAAAAGACAGAATAAATGTTTGACTTAATTTTTTTTATATTGGATTTTTTTATCTTATTGGAATCTAAACTAGGAATCGATAAGCAGAATCAGAATCGATCAAATTCAAATGATACCCAACCCTATTTGGGTGGGAGGAGGAGAAGCTGGATGTGAAGGGTGCGGGACAGGCTGGGATGCAAAAGATGCGGAGCATGACTTTTTTCTCTCTTCAGCCCTAATTTTCTTCTGGTCCCTCTGCAAGATGTATTTCTTCAGGGCATCCATCTTGCTGCCTGCACTGGTGTCCTGGTTCCTGATGACATACACATAGCTGCATAAGAAGCAAAATAATATACATGAATGATAAGAGTAAAATACATACAAAACAGCAATACAATTAAATCTTTTCCTCTCCCTGTCCTTGGCCTCATAGAGCTCCTTGAAGGTGCTCTTCCTGTGGACCCCAAAGCTCACCAGACAGTCACCCTCACAGCCAGGTAACGTTCCCTCTCTCTGCCTGCACACTTTGATGGCTTCTGCGACCTTCTCGAATGTGCAGGCATACTTGAGAAAGGCATCTTTGTTAGCCAAGAGGGCACCTCTGTCCAATCTGCCAGTCTCGCGCTCCCGCTGATGCCCAGACAGGACCATGAGGGAGTAACCAAGATCATTCTCCAACATCCACTTAGATGGCCTCAGCAACAGCTCTCCAGCCTCAAAACGAAGGTTTGGCTTGCTTTCCATTCTGCAACAGTAAAGAAATGCACCTGATGTTATGACAAACAACGCACTGAAAACCCCATACACAAAAGAAATATTTATGGAAAATACATTATACATTATTAAGGGTAATTGGTGGCATACACAAACAAAATACTTGTGAAAAAGGTACATTATTAAGTGTTTTGTAGTTTTGTTTTTTTTTGTAATGTTTTTATTGTTTTTAAACAAACTTCGTTATCTTTTCATCGTTGTCGATTATTAAAACTGACATAAAGGGTCAAACGAACGCATGCGAAAAATTCTGCATGCATTACACATTATTACTGTTATGGGCAAACAAGACGCGAGACATGCGGATCCATTCGCAAGCTTTATTTAAGGACGTGCTCAAAACAGGCGAGGGTCAGACGATGGCAAACAGATATATTGAGGGCAAGACACAAGAATAGTAAAGTGAACGGGCGTGGGGTTGATCTCTGGCGAACAAAGTCCAAACAGGGTAATCCAAAGGGTAAATCCAAAAAACACAGGCAATGATCAGAATAGAGAAAACAGACAAGGCAAGACTAAGCTGAGACTAGGAAACTTAAAGCAGGCTCCGTAACGTAGCTAACACTGAATAGCGATATGCACATACAAAATCCAAGATGGCGCCAGTGTGTTTGCCGGTATGCCGTCAGGCTTTGGAATTTATTTGCCTGTTTATGTCTATTATGTACCTGTTCAACCCGGGTGCTTTTGGCGGCCCTCTGCCAAGTGGTAAAGCCATGTTGTGCTACGATCGTCAATCTCTTATAAGCATTCGGACGTCTATGTTGGCATTGGGATCCCGGGACGCTCGTCACCATAGTTTCGCTCATTCCGCGGTGTTGCTTTTGTTTCCTGTGGAGCTGACGGTGTTCCCAGCAAAGGAAGAAAGGTCGTAAAAAACGTGAGAAACGAGGAGGACTTCTGATTAAATATAAACAATTTTGGGCCTCCCAAAGGAATTGTTTGGTCCCGCATATGGACTATTCCATCTTTGGGGAATTAAGACGCTCATGGTTGGTTCCTGTTGAGCCTAACGGGATGCTTCCAGCTTATCGGCGTGGCCAACGGCTTTCGCGTCATCGGAATGGAGAAGTAAATGTCAGCAATCTTCGATCGCTCAAACGAGACAAGTGCATGAATTTTCCACTAGTTGATAACACCATCTCAGTTAAGATGGCGTTAATAAATGCGAGGTCCATGGTGAATAAAACTTTTATTTTAAATGATTACTGTTCATCAAATAACTTGGACTTCCTTTTTGTGACTGAAACTTGTCTTGATGCGTTGGACTTAAGTCCTTTGTCTGAACTTTGTCCTTTAATTATCTATTTTTGAATTCGCCTAGAACTTCTGGAAGAGGTGGAGGTATTGCAACAGTGTACAAAAATAATTTTAAATGTAGTCACCTGCCATCTAGGAAATATACTAGTTCCCTTTCGATACTTCACTTCATACTGCGTCGCTAGACGCTACGGGAAACTCCATTTCTCCGATTTACTGAAGCCTTTTTTTCAATCACAGCAGTGCATCTGCACTACCATTGTTTCAGAAATGAACCAAGGACGGCGAAGCAGTGCGCCCGAGCCCGCCAAAATGGGTGGGGCATCTGGCTATATAAGCTATATAAGGTGCTCGGTATAGGATCACTGATTCTTTCTCCTTCAGCGAAGACATCTACTGCTCTTCGCTGATTCTACGAGATTTGAAGCCTTCGCCTGCAAGCTGATCCAGCCGCCGTTCTGCAGCAGCAAGATCAGCTCGCCGCCTCTGCTCACCGCTTGCAGCTCGCCGCTTTCAAGCAGCACTGATCAGCGCGCCGCTTTGCAGCACCGGATCAGATCGCCGCTTCAATCAGCTCTGTTCCCGCATCGCTCTCAAGGCAGCCCCAGTCAGCGCTTCGCTCACGACCCGTCTGCAGAGCGCCTGTGTTGACGCTTTCCTTCTTGAGGTAACAAAAAAAGAGCAAAATTTCTGAGCAAATTTCCTGCGACGTTGTTGCAAATGTCGCGCCATGGCTGTGGCTCGTGCAGGACACCACTGCACGCTGATGACGGGCACAGTGAATGCGTGCGATGTCTGGGGAAATCCCACGCAGAAGCCGCGCTCACTGAGACGTCATGCTCCCACTGCGAGAGCATGAGTCTCGCCTCTTTGCGCTCGCGGATAGCTTTCTTTTCAGAAAGCGCCCCCGCCGCAGGC
>NW_015557116.1:213092-216474 GCF_001515605.1 Sinocyclocheilus anshuiensis | reverse complement strand
ATTCTGCAGCAGCAAGATCAGCTCGCCGCCTCCGCTCTCTGCTCACCGCTTGCAGCTCGCCGCCCACAGCTCGCCTTTCGCAGCTCGCCGCTCTCACTGATCACTGATCAGCGCGCCGCTTTGCAGCACCGGATCAGATCGCCGCTTCAATCAGCTCTGTTCACTCTCAAGGTGCGACGTTGTTGCAAATGTCGCGCCACGGCTGTGGCTCGTGCAGGACACCACTGCACGCTGATGACGGGCACAGTGAATGCGTGCGATGTCTGGGGAAATCACACGCAGAAGCCGTGCTCATTGAGACGTCATGCTACCACTGCGAGAGCATGAGTCTCACCTCTTTGCACTCGTGGATAGCTTTCTTTTCAGAAAGATCATTTGGATCTGAAAGACGCTTACTTTCACATTCAGATAGCCCCCCGTCACAGGTGCTTCTTGAGATTCGCCTTCGAGGGAGTGGCATGCTGTCTCTGGCCCCACGCACTTTTACAAAGTGCATAGATGCGGCTCTCTCCCCTCTGAGACGCCTAGACGTCCCTGCTTTGCAGGCTCAGGTCCTTTCTGCTTAACTGTCTCTCTGAGCTCAAAACGCTTTAATCCTTGCCGGGTTTGACTATGTTTCGAACCCGCTGAAGTTCCCACGTCTGGGCTTACCTTCCGGCACGCTCTCATGTGATTGAATAGGTTCCCGTAGCGTCTAGCGACGCAGTACGAAGTGAAGTATCTTAAGGGAACGTACTCGGTTACTAACGTAACATCGGTTCCCTGAGATACGGGAACGAGTACTGCGTAGCTAGCCGTGCTATGATGCTGCACGACTCTGTCGTCGTTTCAGCCGTTATGAATCAGTGATCCTATGCCGAGCACCTGCTTATATAGCCAGATGCCCCGCCCATTTTGGCGGGCTCGGGCGCGCTGCTTCGCCATAGGCTCGCGCAGCTCCGCTGCACCATAATTGGTTTATTTCTGAAACAATGGCAGTGCAGATGCTGTGATTGAAAAAAAGGCTTCAGTAAATCGGAGAAAAGGAGTTTCCCGTAGCGTCTAGCGACGCAGTACTCGTTCCCGTATCTCAGGGAACCGAGGTTACGTTAGTAACCGAGTACGTTTTCTTGAGTGCGCCAGAAAGACCACCAAGTGGTACAAGAAGGTTTTCTTTTACCTACTTGATACAGTTGTACTCAACAGCCAAATAGTGTACCGGCAACTTACTGGTGAGAAATTTACACAAATCATCAAAGAATAACTATAAACAAGATCAAATTGATTAAACTCAATTAATGTAAACTAAACTGTAATGAACAAATCCACAATAATAACCTAAACTGTAATGAACAAATCCACAATAATAATCTAAATATACATTCACATAGCCTACTATTACATCCTCCTCATTACTCCCCATTGATGTGCTCTACTATCAATAGGGAAGGAAATCACCTCCATGCAATTCAATTCACAACCTAATGAGAGGGCTGCTGGAGGAGTACAGCACATCCCGATGTCCATCCAAAGTGGGCCGTCCTGCTTTGGACACTCCTCTGCGCCTTACAGCCAGGCATTTTCCATCTGAAGTACCTCAGACCACTTCCCAGGGCCACCGGACCAGGCGGCACTGCAAGGTCTGCCTCTCCAGTACACGGAAGAGCAAGCAGAGGCACCTCACCAAATACATGTGTGTGCCGTGCAACACTCCCTTGTGTGCTGCCCCATGTTTTGAGGAGTACCACACACTAAAGCATTATTAAGCCTGTAAAAAAATAAGAAAAGAAAAGTTTGTGAAGAGTTTTAATTTTTTTTTATCTTTGTATTTATGAACATATTTCCATTATTCATAATTACATTTGTACATTTTTTGTAAATTTTGTAAATGTTAAACAAAAAACATTGACTATACTTTACAAACAACAACAATTCTAGATTGAAATAAATGTAATAACATCTATGAAATGTGTACATTTTGTGATTTACGTATAAACTACAGGAATTCTAGACTGAAATAAATGAAAAAAAAATATCTATGAAATTTGTATATTTTGATTTATAAACTACAGGAATTATAGATTGAAAGAAATGTAATAAAACATCTATGAAATTTGTACATTTTGTGATTTATAAACTAAAGGATATCTAGATCGAAAGAAATGTAATAAAACATTGGATTTCTTTTTGACAGATGTCATATGTTTAATGGTGTGAATAATGCTAAACTTATACTACACATACTTCTTAGTAACAAAGCAGATAACAGCTATATTTACATTTACATTTCCCTAAACATCAACAACATTTGAGCAAGCTAATGGTAAGTGAGGTATATGACTTTAACATTAAGGTGATTCGATTGAATTCAGATATTAGTCCAGTGGTTTTTATCCATTTGTACAAGTCCTCTGCGGACAGTTGTTTTAAATGCAGAATGCAGGGAGCAATATAATTTGCAATGTGCTAAACAGCTTTGACAACAGAATAGCATGTGAACATCCACATTATTGCGCATATTCATTAAATGCTTGTAAATAGTTAGGTGCTTCAAAATCAAGAAAAAAAAACCTTAAACGTAAGTTACTCGCCAATTGTAACACGGCTGTTGTGCAGGGTCTGCAAAGTGGCTCCTGCGAGAAAATTCAAAGGCGTGGAAAAAATAACTAAACAAACACGTCAACCAACAGTTTATTATAGTTTGAAAATGCTAACAATAGGGATGGGCGTATCGATCCGAAGTATCGATATATCGATACTGACGCGAGTATCGAAAGTAACGATACTCAAACAAAAAATATCGATATTAAGGTGCGTTTTATTTACCAGTGGTTTTATTTAACAAACATAATAATAATAATGCGTACTATATGCATTGAATTGGACGAATAACCTTTGTTAGCGAGTAATTGTGTAGGATAGAACTATTTTCCTGCTCATCTGAACACGCAAATGTTGCAAGACAGAACTAATCAATCACAGAGAGCATTCACTCACTTCTGACAGTGCATTCAAACAGGGCTGCGTTTCCCAAAAGTATCATAAGAAAGCATTAAAGCTTTTGGGAATGGCAGCCCCGAACAATACTTATCAGAGAACAGAAATAAAACCATAAATGTTTGAGTTATTTCACAATAAACAAATTGAAATTGTAGCCTACATAGTTTGTGCAATTACAATTATTTAAATTGAACGTTGAAAGATAATATTGATCATGTTCTATTCTGTAATGTTAATAGAAATCATACACTGTCAGAATAAAAAGAATAAAACAGCCATTCACTGGCAGTCCCTAATGGCAGTACAAAATATCGCACTAAATCAAAAGTTCAAATGTTACAGATAAGTTAGAATATTAATGTTGTAATACTGGTAGCACTAATATAAAAATGTGATGATATAT
>NW_015557116.1:190865-195744 GCF_001515605.1 Sinocyclocheilus anshuiensis | reverse complement strand
GACTGGTTTTCTTGAGTGCGCCAGAAAGACCACCAAGTGGTACAAGAAGGTTTTCTTTTACCTACTTGATACAGTTGTACTCAACAGCCAAATAGTGTACCGGCAACTTACTGGTGAGAAATTTACACAAATCATCAAAGAATAACTATAAACAAGATCAAATTGATTAAACTCAATTAATGTAAACTAAACTGTAATGAACAAATCCACAATAATAATCTAAATATACATTCACATAGCCTACTATTACATCCTCCTCATTACTCCCCATTGATGTGCTCTACTATCAATAGGGAAGGAAATCACCTCCATGCAATTCAATTCACAACCTAATGAGAGGGCTGCTGGAGGAGTACAGCACATCCCGATGTCCATCCAAAGGGGGCCGTCCTGCTTTGGACACTCCTCTGCGCCTTACAGCCAGGCATTTTCCATCTGAAGTACCTCAGACCACTGCTCAGCCGGACCAGGCGACACTGCAAGGTCTGCCTCTCCAGTACACGCAAGAGCAAGCAGAGGCGCCTCACCAAATACATGTGTGTGCCGTGCAACATTCCCTTGTGTGCTGCCCCATGTTTTGAGGAGTACCACACACTGAAGCATTATTAAGCCTGTAAAAAAATAAGAAAAGAAAAGTTTGTGAAGAGTTTTAATTTTTTTTTATCTTTGTATTTATGAACATATTTCCATTATTCATAATTACATTTATACATTTTTTGTAAATTTTGTAAATGTTAAACAAAAAACATCGACTATACTTTACAAACAACAAAAATTCTAGATTGAAATAAATGTAATAACATCTATGAAATGTGTACATTTTGTGATTTATAAACTACAGGAATTCTAGACTGAAAGAAATGTAAAAACAAATATCTATGAAATTTGTATATTTTGATTTATAAACTACAGGAATTATAGATTGAAAGAAATGTAATAAAACATCTATGAAATTTGTAAATTTTGTGATTTATAAACTAAAGGATATCTAGATCGAAAGAAATGTAATAAAACATTGGATTTCTTTTTGACAGATGTCATATGTTTAATGGTGTGAATAATGCTAAACTTATACTACACATACTTCTTAGTAACAAAGCAGATAACAGCTATATTTACATTTCCCTAAACATCAACAACATTTGAGCAAGCTAATGGTAAGTGAGGTATATGACTTTAACATTAAGGTGATTCGATTGAATTCAGATATTAGTCCAGTGGTTTTTATCCATTTGTACAAGTCCTCTGCGGACAGTTGTTTTAAATGCAGAATGCAGGGAGCAATATAATTTGCAATGTGCTAAACCGCTTTGACAACAGAATAGCAGATATGTGAACATCCACATTATTGTGCATATTAATTAAATGCTTGTAAATAGTTAGGTGCTTCAAAATCAAGAAAAAAAAACCTTAAACGTAAGTTACTCGCCAATTGTAACACGGCTGTTGTGCAGGGTCTGCAAAGTGGCTCCTGCGAGAAAATTCAAAGGCGTGGAAAAAATAACTAAACAAACACGTCAACCAACAGTTTATTATAGTTTGAAAATGCTAACAAGTAATTTGAGAGGATTTGAACTTAAAATGCATGCAACCTGCATGCAATCATCCATCCGGGGTGCCATTGTAACTGCGATGTATCACGTGGCAAGACTGATGTGTTGCCATAGTAGTCCATTCTATAGAGACAGTGCCTGTTCCCCAAATAATGAGGACAATTAATACATTTACTAAGGGATCACATGAAACACTTTTTTTTAGGGCATTTGTGGCAGTGTGCCGATTTTTGTTTATTGATAGGGTCAGCAGCAGCTATGGTGCTTTGCCTGTAATGAGGTCACAAAATTCTGGACTATTGATAATACCAAGGATTTATCAAAGTCCACTAAAGGAAGTAGAGCTTTTTGGTATTTTACTTTGAAATAGACTTCCTGATAATAATGGGGTTCAGACACACTCTTTTAGTTTAAATTACATTAGACATATTAGACACATACTCCTCAAAAACTACACGCTAAATACTGATATTCTTTCAAAATGTCAAAGGTGCAAAACATCTGAAGGCAATTTACTTCATATGCTTTGGAATTTTCCTGTATTGAATGATTTTTGAAAATATGTAATTGATATATCTTCAAAGGTTATAGGAATCCCAATCAGTTATGATCCTAGAATTTGGATATTAGGGGATACTGAATTATTAGATTTGTCTCATCATAAAAAGTACTTCACACTTTTAGCTGGTACGGCTGGGAAAAGTGAACGGGAAGTTGACTCATCCTACATCTAGAAAACATTGGATCAACGAGCTCATTTCATACTGCACCCCTGAGAAAATCCTCTTCAATGTTAGGAAACCACCAAAATCATTCCAAAAAATGTGGGGCTCTTTTCTGGAGTATTTACCTTCTCTTATTGCCTCATTCTCCATCTAGAAAACATTGGATCAACGAGCTCATTTCATACTGCACCCCTGAGATTATCCTCTTCAATGTTAGGAAATCACCAAAATCATTACAAAAAAAAAATGGGGATCTTTTCTGGAGTATTTACCTTTATTTATTGCAAATTAGTTGCAATGAAATACAATATTTTTTGATTTTATATTAATAATTATTGCAGCTAAATAGATGATTCCTGAGTTGCATGTTTTTTCTCCTTTTTCTTTATTTCCTTATCTCTTTTTTTGCTATATAATTTTGCTTTTGCTTTTGTAAAAGAAAAATAATGCTTGTAATGTATATATGCAATATATGTTTTGTTTATATAACATAACACATCTCATAACCTTGCACTACAGTTTTATGTGATGAAATAAGTCATCTTTTGTCTGAAATAATATGAACAGCAGCTATGCTAATCTTTCTCCTTTTGTTTTCCTGTTTCTATCTCGGGATGCCCATCCCAAGGTTACTAGAGGTTACGCCAGTTCCAGTTTGGATCCAGCCTCGCTTGTGAAGAATTCAGATGACGCCGACACTCAAGAAGACTTCAGATGACGGCAACTGTACATGAACATACAAAACTGACAAATATTATCCTTATATTGCCTTTAAGGGTAAGTTTGACCATTTTCAACCCACTTTGTATTATTTCAACGTCTCTATTATCAGTAAATGAACAATATTTACTCTTTCTCTGAGTTGTGTATCTATATATCCCCTTTTATTTGAAAGCAACACTCCGCAAGATGACGCAAAATGAAAGGACGAGTTTTTACAAAATGACAAAAACACTTTTTGCATCATGAAAATGACAAAATGCTGTGTTTTGCATCATGCAGCAGATTTGCTGACAGATAAACCAGGTATCTCAGAGAAAGAATAAACATTGTTCTTTTACATATATTACCAACACTGTAACAATACAAAGTTGATTGAAAATTGTTGAGCTTACCCTTTAATAATGTTGAACGATAGTGTTTAACTGAACACATGACTAGAGACTTTAGTAAGATTTTATCAGAAAAGATTTTAGAATTTGTATCATATAATTGAAAACATTTGAACTGCTGTAATTATTGTTTGCTCGGTTCTTCTTTTGTGTTTATGTAACTCTTGTATTATTGTAACTCAGAATCTAACACTATCTTCATGGCAAAAACTGACGTGGCAATAAAAATAAATAATTACTAGTACTGAACACGACTTATATTATCTTTGAGCTGCTGTCATGTGGACATTACTTTGTTGCCAGAAGATGGTCTTCCCCAGCGAGTCTTAGTCACCTCTGGCTGATTCAAGGATGTTTTTAAATTGAAAACATAATTTCAAAGTAGGTTTAGAGGAAATGCATAAGTATTGTGAAAGGTACTTATATTTATACAATACTTAACCATGCTTTTACTATAGTAAAACTGTAGCAACCAAGCCAAGTGTGTAGTAACCAAGTTTTTTTTTTTGGGTTCATACCATGGTTTTGATGTCATGGTTCTGCTAGTTATTTTGTAGTAATACTACAGTAAACATGTGGTAACCATGACTCTGGTTTAAGCTGGTCCTTTGCTGGTTTATGCTGGTCCTTTTGCTGGTTTATGCTGGTCATGTGCTGGCAAAGGACATGACCAAGGACAAGAGTAGAACATTTACTCTTAAGAGAACTTCAAGAAAAAATTAAATGAAGCAATATATGAAGTTAAAACCTTTCAAAAAGGAAAGTTGAGAAAACTGCAGGAGGGCAGACGATGTACAGAAACACCTGGCAAAGGCAAATTAATTAAAGGGTTAGTTCTCCCAAAAATGGTGAACGTTTGTTTCCAGGAGCAAAGGAAGCAGTTTCCTTACTTTAGCAAAGGAAAACCAGTTTGCCTCTTGGCTTATATCGAAATCCTCTGACATTCTTCTTTATAAAATCCTCGTTTTGTACTTCTAATTAGTAACCGTTGTTTTGTTTTGATCTCTCTGCTGCTTTTCCGCGTGCGTCACTTCTGAGCGGCGCATGTGCAAAGCCGGCCTCCATACGTCATCCTCCCGGAGCTGCTTCCGTTTACAACAGTGAGCGCAAGCTACATTAAAGTGATTATTACGTTTTGTCTGAAAGAAGAAAGTCATATACACCTAGGATGCCTCGGGGGTGAGTAAAACACAGCCTAATTTTCATTTTTGGGTGAACTAACCCTTTAACATGAGATTGGCAGAAACTGTGTGTGTTGTCCCATTTACAGGGTTCCCACGCTTCTTGAAAGTACTTGAATTTCAGACATATGGATTCAAGGCCTGGAAAGTACTTGAAAACAAACATAGGTCCTTGAAAGTGCTTGAATTAAATTTGAAATAAATTTTGTTTATGCAGGGATTAAAGTTTTCCGTCGCTACGACGGATTTCCGTCAATTGGAAAAAAAAAAAAAATTAGGGGAAAAGAAACATGTAGCGCATTGTTGTT
>NW_015557116.1:189770-190177 GCF_001515605.1 Sinocyclocheilus anshuiensis | reverse complement strand
ATACACCTAGGATGCCTCGGGGGTGAGTAAAACACAGCCTAATTTTCATTTTTGGGTGAACTAACCCTTTAACATGAGATTGGCAGAAACTGTGTGTGTTGTCCCATTTACAGGGTTCCCACGCTTCTTGAAAGTACTTGAATTTCAGACATATGGATTCAAGGCCTGGAAAGTACTTGAAAACAAACATAGGTCCTTGAAAGTGCTTGTTTTCCATCGCTTTTACAGTTTAAAAGCAAATAGAAAGTCCTATTTTTTTTATTTATTTTCTTTATATATTTTTTTTTACAGATTTACACATGTACAAGGTTTAAAATGCTCATAAAATATAAAAAAAAAAATACTGACGTTTTGAGCAGCTGCATGTTTGAGCTGCATTCCTAGGTCAAAGATGAAAAAATGGGATT
>NW_015557116.1:186759-189667 GCF_001515605.1 Sinocyclocheilus anshuiensis | reverse complement strand
GTACTGACTTCAATGGATTTAATTAAATTCCTTTGAACACGACTGCTCAAAACGGTCTAAATTTATGAAACCTACACATTCAAAACATTATTACTCTGAAATTTTCTATGTAAATGTTAAGTGTAAGTGAAATGTTAAGTACTGTAAGGTCTTTCATGACACTTCATATTCTGGGGTGTGAATTTGATAGATGCTTGATATAAAATAAATGGTGCTTTAAAAAGTCCTTGAAAGTCCTTGAATCTGGTGTTCATGAAAGAGTGGGAACCCTGCCTTTAAGAGTAGGGTTTTTCCACTACAGTGGTTCAGGCTGTGTAAATGCTGAAATTAATGTTATACTGTCTTACTGTATTGTTTATTTCTCATCTATTACAATCTTACAACAAATTCAAGATTATTTGTACAGAGATTTTCACAATACATCTGTTTTCAAAAGCAGCTTTACAGAAAATACTTGTTTCAGTGTTACAATTTAGGAAGTATTCTGTTATAAGCCAGAGATGGGTGTGTGAAGGTAATGTCCATAAGGCACTAATAAACAGCTATAATCTAATACACATTATGTGGTTACTTGACATCATGTATTCAATTAAGCAGACATCATAATTTACAATAAATATGACCTCATGACTTCTAAGCAAGCATTGATATTACTTTACTACTGATTCCTAGGTCAAGAAAAATTATTTGAAAGATGAATAATTTGTCTTATTTATAAATAGGCCTAAACATTTACTGTATTGTATTGTATTTACTACTGATTCCTAGGTCAAGAAAAATTATTTGAAAGATGAATCATTTGTCTTATTTATAAATAGGCCTAAACATTTACTGTATTGTATTGTATTGTGTGTGTGTGTGTGTGTGTGTGTGTGTGTGTCCGGTCACAGCTTTTTTACAGACTACAAAAATACATAAATACATAATAAAAAAAGGAGAACAAATTAACAAGAACAAAAGTAAATGGTGCTCAACTCCTTATATCATCCTCATAATTAACAGAGTCAAACCAAAGGTAAGCTGTCTCTGTTGTTGCGTACTGGCTTTTCAACCTGACAGAGACAATGAATCAAAAACTGTAAATCCAGCATAGAGAGGTTCGGTGAATGTGGATGTGAATGTGTGTAAGTGTGTGAGTGTGTGTGAGTCAGAGACTTTGTAGAGGGACAGAGTGCCAGCTGACACATCCACATACACTCCTACTCTCTTAGAGGAGTGTGAAGGGACACGTATGTCAATTGAACTAAGATTGTGCCAGACAGTAAATCTATTATTAATACATATCAAACTCCAGGAGTTTTTATTGTATCCAAACTCACAGGAACAACTTCCTCCTTTCCTTCTGATTCCTTTATATGTCACTGAGATAATAGCATTTCCACTCCATTCAGCCTCCCAGTAACAGCGTCCAGACAGACTCTCTCTACACAGAACCTGAGGACACCCATCAAATCTGTCTGGATGATCAGGATATGACTGATACTCTTCCACATGTGTCACCTTTCTTCTATTCTCAGACAGAACGAGATGATGTGTGTGTGTGAGTGTGTGTGTGTGTGTGTGTGTGTGTGTGTGTGTGTGGGTGGGTGTGTAGACATACATTTGTGTAGTCCTGCTGTAAGCCTCAACTCTCCTCCATGATCTACACTGTAAAACACACAGTGTCACATTCTGCAGATCTCATACAATCAGTAAACTCAAACAAGCACACACAGCAGTGTCAACATACTTGAGATTGTCCAGTGAGCATTTTGGATCCTCCAGATTTTTAGAGAGAAGCTTGACTCCTGAATCTCCTGGATGATTGTAGCTCAGATCTAGCTCTCTCAAGTGTGAGTTGTTTGAACTCAGAGCTGAAGACACATAACCACAGCCTTCCTCTGTCACCATACAGCCAGACAATCTACAATACAACACAGACAGCAACAGTCCAGATCGTCAATTAAAAGTACACAATGTAATTTTTTTTGTTCAAAATGTACAGAATTTATAAAAATTAGTGAGTACTTTATCAATCCATCTTCCAAAACTTGTTCTACTATGGCATGCCTATAATGAAGTTTTTATATTCAGACTATTTCTGATCGAGCAGGACACCAACCACTGCAGAGTAGCTCAGTAACTGCATGACTTGTTATATATATTGTGGTGATGTGATCAACCATTTTAGTTATTGGGGATGAAATGGTATGTTCCACGGGTATAAAAGGAGACTAGCCTGACATCTAACTAAGCGCATCATTCGGGGTCTCGGAAGTGATGTGATTTATTGGTGCGCCGTGTTTCTGTCCAGGAGTGTGGCTGAGGAGTAATACGGACACGTTGAGCGAATGTTTATTTTTGCGAGTCTTTAACATGAACGCCATCAAGTGTGCTGGGTGGCGTGAGTTATTATTCGCCGTGACATGGGGACCAGGAGGTGTTGCAGCAGGCTTTGTGGGCGCTGTTAGGCTTTGTGACCATTCTTGAGCCATATGGATTACTATCTGCATGCGGAAATGAATGCCTGAACCGAAAACGTTTCCGGACGGATTGGATTGGATTGTGTTTTATTCTCTCTGCAAGCTGCTCTCCTCGACCACTCTTCTGTCTTGTACCGGAATACGCATTTGTTGCAGTTGTGTATTTAACATTAACCCAATTGATTGACAATCTCATTTCAGAGAGCAAGGATCACCTCGACGACCGGAACAATAGCGCGTTCCCGGCCGGTGGTGGCGCGTTTAATTTAGTAGTTTCCAGCATTTGTTGCTCAGAGGATTTGAGGTGGGGTAACTACAGTGGCGAGAAGCTACGTGTTTGCCACTACTATGGTGTTTCATTGTGAATATTGCTGCTATTTTGTATTTTTGTTCTTTTTGTTTGGTTGTTTGGAAATTGTTGTATTTGTGCTTTGCATGTTTGTTTT
>NW_015557116.1:184380-186469 GCF_001515605.1 Sinocyclocheilus anshuiensis | reverse complement strand
CTGTGATGCCAAAAGATAGTGGACACCAGCTAGTGAGCGGTCGCCATTATTGTGTGACGTACTGCAGCACGTGATAAGTGTTTTTGACAACTCATAACGTGGAAAGTGCATTTGTGTATGTGTGTGTGATTGGCTTGTTTTTCATCTTGTTTTCTTTTCCCTTCAGAATTGGGGTGCCAGTACTGGCCAGAGTCCTCTGTGTGTGGTGGTGGTTCGGCTGTCCGTCTGCAGTGTTCACAACGGGGGTGTTGGGTGCTGTGTTGTGAGCACACGAGTGGTTGCTGTGTTTATTGGATAGGCGAGACGAATTCCCCAGTTCTGAAGTGGTAAAATTGTGTGTTCGTGTGGGTGTGTAATGTTTTATGATTGATGTAGTCTTTTTTTAATGTTTGTATATTATAAAGACCAGTTTTGTATTTCCTTGTTGAATAAATTGTGTGAACTTTCCATCGTTGTCTGATATCTGTTTCAGCCACTACGCATCTGTGTGCTTGTGGTATTTGGTGTACCTGTGGGTCCCCGGCCAATTTCCGGGGTGGCGTAGTCTGTTTATTGCCATAATTGGCGTTGTGTTAAGCTTTTGATAGCAGACTGCCACAATATAAACAGAGCAAAGTTTGCATTATTGCAAATGCAATAATGATGCATTTAAAAGTTAATGGCCAAACAGGTGTTTATAAAAGTTCACATTGTTGTTGTAGATGAAATATCCTAACTCAGATAGCATTAAATAAAATATTTTAACAGGTTAAATGTTGATTATTAGTAACTCAAACCCCTTCATCTAAATCTCTCTACTTAACCATCATTCGGGCACATCCGCCATGTTTGTAGTTTTTTAACGTTACTTTTCCACGACATTCTAATTTATTGAGATGCACCTGTATGCTTTGGGACACACTTATTTTAATCTCACATACTAATTAGGATGGATATTATGAACATTGGGATGCAGGGCGAGTCCTCAAGATCACTAGAAAGCTACAGGCAGGTGTGTTTAATTAGGGTTGGAGCTAAACTCTGCAGAGTAGTGGTTCCCCAGGACCGAAGTTGCCCAGCTCTGAACTACACTAAAATGGTGAAAACGGAGCTTTTTGAAGACATTCTCCCAGGTGAATAAATTTGAAAATGCTGTTTTCACATTGTAGTGTGGACTGCAAAACTGGAGGTATTCAGTAATTATGGCATGTGTTCAGTAATGTGATATCCCATAGATGTCTGTGGTTGTACTGGCATTGTTGTGCCTGCTATTCACTTTAATATTGTTAAAGTATAGTTAAAGATAAATGTTATTTGGCATAATCTTCATATTGCATTCCAGTGAATATGACTGAAAATGTACTTGCTACATGGAATAATGATTTAAAGTGCGACCTGAATGCGGCAGTGAGTGGTGGATTATTTTGTTAATAAAATTATTGTGCCTGAAAAATGGTGTGATAACTTTTATGTCTGTTTGCTGTGTATCATGTCAGTGAGCTTTTATTACAACGTACGCATGCACAGTAAGTTGATTTAAGCATTTTCAGACGTTTCAGTGTGGACACAAAACTTTTGAAAAATACTTGAAAAAGCTAGTGTGGAT
This sequence comes from Sinocyclocheilus anshuiensis, assembly GCF_001515605.1. NCBI lineage: Eukaryota > Metazoa > Chordata > Actinopteri > Cypriniformes > Cyprinidae > Sinocyclocheilus > Sinocyclocheilus anshuiensis. The sequence goes on along the minus strand of NW_015557116.1, from coordinate 184,884 downwards.
GAAGTGTGTTGAAATTAAAATTGTATTTGGATTATTGTGGACATAGACTTAGTTGCAGATGGAGCTCCACTTTTTCAAACCTATGTGTTTTTCCGTGATGTCCTTGTGTCATTTACCGAAATCAGTCAAGCAGAATCACTCTGCTATTTCTCTGTTGCTTGGTTATAATAAGTGTTTAAGTTCAGTTCAGAGATGCATTCCATTTACCGTAAATGCTCTGTGAAGTGGACTTCTCAGGTTATTCCACGTTCTTAAAGGGGTCATATGATGCAATTTCATTTTTTCCTTTCTCTTTGGAGTGTTACAAGCTCTTGGTGCATAAAGAAGATCTGTAAATTTGCAAAGACTAAAGTCTCAAATCCAAAGAGATATTCTTTATAAAAGTTAAGAGTCAGCCACACCTACCTAAAACGGCTCGTTCTAACACGCCCCCACATATCTACCTCACTATGTGGGAAGATTTGCATAACGCCGCCCAAATGTTCACGCAAAGAAAGAAGGCGT
>NW_015557116.1:183005-183178 GCF_001515605.1 Sinocyclocheilus anshuiensis | reverse complement strand
GGTAGAGTAGGGCTTTTTGTTTGTCATTTCTCCGATCACAAATGCAGACATGGTTTTATGTTTTATGTTTACGCGGCGCAATGCAACGCAACGCGTAAAACGACAGTATAAGTCATTATAATTATGTCCTATGTCCCCACTGGATGCAACAAATGCCTCGTTTGTAATGGGTT
>NW_015557116.1:179288-182879 GCF_001515605.1 Sinocyclocheilus anshuiensis | reverse complement strand
GTTTCAGAAGGCGGGGCATAGAGGAGAAACAATAATGTACAGTATGTGGAAAATAATGTTGTTTTTTTACTTTAAACCGCATAAACACATTTCATTACACCAAATACACAAAATAATGTTCTTTTTAGCAGCATCAAGGTTTAAAGGTCCCATATTTTACACCTTTCTGGAGTTTTAATTTAGGTTTTGATGTCCTTAAGACCAACGACAGCTGTGGTTAAATGCGATAAAACGAGCAGACTGGACAGAAACGATCGTCAAAAATGCTCGCGTTTGCTATTAAAAATAGTTGCCTGCTGAAATTGAAATGTATATACTGTACATCTTCATCATGACTAGATAGACACGGTGAGTTTGTCTTTACTATACACGTTAGATGTTATCCACCTCATAGTAACAATCCTGTCAGATCGTCCATCCTTTGAGTGAGAGTGTAACGTTACAGGTCGGCCGATCTGGTTTCATGGTTAAAGTTAACCTTTTCGACATGTTTCCGCAATGTTGTCTGGGGGTTTGGCAAAAGGAGAGTGGGACTGTGGGCGGTGCTTGGGGTGGTGACTGAAGGCGGTGACTGAGTAGTTCTGACGTCAACTTTTTACAGAAGTCACAACGGTTCGTGAAAAATCACAGCTACTTTATGCAGGCTGTGTGAATTTTACTGTGGACTGACTGTTTTGAAAATTATGGTAGTTAAATAGCACCTAGACCTCAGTTATCATGAAAAAAGCCAGAAAATTTCAGTTTTGACAATATGGGACCTTTGAGTGAGATTCCAATCCGAAGGGATCGTGTTCAGTTCAAAGGGCACTACTGACATTTATGAATAAAATTATGGAAGTAAAAAACCTGAAGCTATATATAATGTACACTGTATTTATTTACAGAAGTATATGTTGTCATACCTCAAACTTTTTAAATATGTAATACTGGAGTTTCATCTGAGTATGATGACATTGCAGGGTGTTCCGAATAAACAAATTTTGTCAAATGAAGTGACCTTACTTGAATTACAAAGCATTCTAGTTTACCAAGTTCTTGTGAATGGAATGACCATGAGAGAAGTTGGCCTACAGGGTCATCTACAGGGTTTTTATATTATTTACACATAAGGTATAATTATAATAGACATTAGCAATACTTTAGATGAGAGCAAACACAGCAACCAGGTACTGCTAAGACATAACAAGCTTCCAAGGAGTAAAGAGCAGGACACAATTGACGTTTAGTTTGATGAGAGTAAATCTTTATCGGTGGTAAATACCTCAGTATGTTCAGTTGACATTGTGAACTTTTCAGACTTGTTGAAAGCAGCTTCACTCCTGAATTCTGCAGATCATTGTTACTCAGGTCAAGCTCTCTCAGACAGGAGTATGATGACTGTAAAGCTGAAGACAAACTTTCACAACACTGACCAGTGATATTACAGGTGACCAACCTAAACAGAACAATAAAGAAGTAAGTAACTCCTGTCACAACACCTTTTAAATGACACATTCTGACTGGCATTTGCAATGATCACTTCTGCCTTAAGATTAAAAATATTTTAAAGGAGGAATTTTCTATGGAATTTGTTATTCTTCCAAAAGAAAAAGTATATAGTTGTTAACTACTATAATTCAATTATTTATGGTTTCCTTTGAAGCCTGTCAGTCTGATGCTACGCCAGTACTTGACACTACAGTAAGTGACACTCTCTTCTTCTGTCTATTCAAAGTGAATACTTGTGTTAAATGAAGCAACATGATGATGAAATTCCTTGCTTCAGGGTGGCTGATTTTTTGCAGAAGCCGTCTACAGAAGGACAGAGCTTGTAGCTTACTATAGCTTCACTTCAACTGTGTTCTTTTTGCCACTGCACCAGTGCAGGTAGTGCTGATACTGAACCAAAAGCTTCAGTCTCTCCTCCACAACTGTGAAATAGAGAAAGTTGGTTCTGGCCCAATCAGAGGAGGTAGTATGCACACACTGACATCTGCTGCTGATACATTTGTATTGCCTAGTATAAAAAACAAGAGAATTTTGGTGCCCTGGCAGCTAGCTATCTTCTTAGATTTGAAACTTGACTCGGTGGCTTTGTGAGTTTCACTTGTTAGACTCTCATGTCCAGTCCACTGTGCTTTACTTGACCAAGTTCAAGACTGACATAGCTCTGCTAATGTGGATGTTCCAGTGGATACCAGTTGATGCTTGTTATGGCCATCACCATCCCATTTTGAGTGTTATGCATGAGACCGCTCCAGTGCTAGTTCAACTCAAGAGTACCTTAACATATGTGGTGATGCAGTCCCTCCCCTGGTGACATGGTAGAAATCCCTTGGTCAGCAGAATCCTAAGAGGCACCAGATGGCTAAGGCCCTCTCACTTTGCTAATGTCCACTGGTATTAATCGCAGTATTGTATCACCAATGCTTTTTTTATTTTTGCATACATTAGTACCATTACTTTAGACATCACTAGCTTGTATTGTAGCTAACTACTTTATCAAACGAGTAGAACTCTAGTTGAACTACATGACATTATGAGTAGCTTCTAGCTAGGTGGTGTCCTTCAGGTGAGAAAGATCATAGTGAAGGTGATGGAGTAACGGAAGTCTTTAGTCCAGGTGAAGGGATGTAGTAAGGCAAACACACATTCTCTGGTTAAGTGCATGAGGGGTGGCAACATCCTTCAGCAGTGCTGCACTCATTGCCTGCATTTTTTTTGAGAACTTTACCTGATGAAAACACCCTCGCCTCCAGGGAAGGAAGCAGGATAATTTTGAACTGGATCCCTGATCATTTCAGTCTGATCTTCATTTCAGATTGTAAATATACAGTTCAGTGCTGTGATTAATTCCGTAAAGCAGCTTTGAAACATTTCTGAAGAATGAGCATTTGAAAACAACATTTGTGTCAGCCCTAACACATCTCATTTTATTTAAAAATTAAAAATATTTAATGAATGTTTCAATTATATACAACAGCACTACAGTGAACTTCAGTGACCAGATATGAGGGATGAGATGCTGCATCATAGCTGACATAATGGAAAATCTGCCCAGATTCCCTCTAAAGTCCAGTCCTGCAGATTTGCTTTATTCAACATCAAGAAGATCCGGCCCTTTCTTTCAGAACATGCTTCACAACTCCTTGTTCAAGCTCTTGTTCTGTCCAGGCTTGACTATTGCAATGCTCTCTTGGCAGGTCTTCCAGCCACTTCTATCAAACCTTTATAATTAATCCAGAACGCGGCAGCAAGATACATTTTTAATGAGCTGAAAAGAATGCACGTCGCACCTCTGATTATCAATTTGCACTGGCTACCAATAGCTGCTCGCATAAAATTCAAGGCATTAATGTTTGCCTACAAAACCACCACTGGCTCTGCACCCATTTACCTAAATTCATTACTTCAGAGTTATGTGCCCTCTAGAAGCTTGCGTTCTGCAAGTGAACGACGCATTATTGTGCCATCCCAAAGAGGCACGAAATCACTTTCACGGACTTTTAAATTAAATGTTCCCTCCTGGTGGAATGACCTGCCCAACTCAATCCGAGCAGCTGAGTCCTTAACCATCTTCAAGAATCGGCTAAAAACACATCTCTTCCATCT
>NW_015557116.1:167860-178598 GCF_001515605.1 Sinocyclocheilus anshuiensis | reverse complement strand
GGCTCAAAATCACTTTCCAGAACATTCTCGTTCACCATTCCTGGCTGGTGGAATGATCTTCCCACCCCTATCCGGAATGCTGAATCCCTGACAATTTTCAAGTGACAGCTGAAAACTCATCTCTTTAAACGCTACTTGACTTCATTTTAAAAAAACTTAATCTTTCTCTTTATTTATTCCTTCCCTTTTCTAGTTTGTACTTATTTGAACAATGCCTAAAACTTGGTATTACAAGCACTTCCTTTGTCTGTTAGCCTCTTTAAGAAGAATCGCTTTATGTATTCCCCATTTGTAAGTGGCTTTGGATAAAAGCGTCTGCTAAATGACTAAATGTAAATGTAAATTCTGTATAACACTGTGTCAAATCAAAATGGGTTAAGACATGCTTTTTTGGGGACATTAAATAATGGCGCAAATACCAGTAAATTCACTACCACAAACCTTAGTAAATCCCAATTAATTATTCATTTAAATCATCCTGTGTCCATTAAGACAAACCTCAGTATGTTTAGTTGACAATGTGAACTCTTCAGTCCATCTGAAAGTAGCTTCACTCCTGAATCTTGCAGGCCATTGTTACTGAGGTCCAGTTCTCTCAGATGGGAGTTTGATGATTGGAGAGCTGAAGACAAACTTTCACAGCACTCACCAGTCAATCTACAGCCTGGCAATCTGAACAAAACAATAAACAATTAAATAATTATGTTATATGAGTACATATAATAATTGCCAGTTGTACAACTGAATACTAATACTGTATTTACAGTTATCACCTTTGGATTGGATATTATAATAAATTGTATTGTATAAATGTAACTGTTATATATAACCAGCATAGATGTACAGTCATTTATATATATGAAGAAACAATAATTATAAGATGACATTTTTAGAGTAGCCGTCATATAAAGAGGAAAACCAAATAAATACATTTTATGACTATATCATCCCAGTGGTGTGTGATAGTCATCTAAAATGAAAATGCAAAGGCTTCACTTTTTTAGTCCAATGTATGTTTAATTTTCATTTTCATTTGATGATTGCACAGTTTTTGTTTAAAAAAAACATAATTTATCTTTTTTTACACTGTTATAAATACTATATGTTTATTGATTTCTTTATTTTTCAAAATAATTTTTTTAAGGGGACTCTTTCTTTTCAAGAAATTATTTTCCAGGACATTTAATGTGACTTACAGCTGCAATATTTCAGCAAATATACCGTATTGGCCCGAATATAAGACGACCCCCCTTTTTCCAGATGTACCTTTTGGAAAAAGGCTTTTTAAAAACCAAATCTTGTTTTTTCTCAGTAAAACACATTTTGTCTTCAATTATTTTCATATTGCATATTTTTCCTATTTTAATTTTTGTTTTGAAAGTATGGTAAAAACTGGTCAAATGTACCAACAATCACATTGAAAATAAAATATACACTTTTTGAAATACCATAAAAAAAATAAATGAATTAGGACATTTAGGCTGTCCATCTAATAGTAGCCTACCAAAATCTTATTAACAGTAGAAGTTAAATCTTACTGTAGTCTTCAAATCTGGGTACTGTCTTACGTTTTAAAATCACAAAGAGAGTTTGGTCCCATCAGGCTAACGTGACAGTCACGACTCATGCAGCTGTAAGGTTTTCTTTTTCTTTTGTTTTTACTCACGATCTTTACAACACGCATTACATTACGTATTTCATGGCACACTCGTTTTATGCGTATTTGGCGCCACCTATTGTTGTGGGTGTATTATTGACATGTCAAAGTCTAGACCCTGAATATAAGACGACCGCGTTTTTTCAGATGTATTTCCAAGAAAAAAACATCGTCTTATATTCGGGTCAATACGGTACTCTTGAGGTCATGTTGTATATTGTGGTTATTGTCTTGACAAAGATTTTGTTATTGATTTATTAGTCATGCAGCTGTAAGGTTTTCTTTTTCTTTTGTTTTTACTCGCGATCTTTACAACACGCATTACATTACGTATTTCATGGCACACTCGTTTTATGCGTATTTGGCGCCACCTATTGTTGTGGGTGTATTATTGACATGTCAAAGTCTAGACCCTGAATATAAGACGACCGCGTTTTTTCAGATGAATTTCCAAGAAAAAAACATTGTCTTATATTCGGGTCAATACGGTACTCTTGAGGTCATGTTGTATATTGTGGTTATTGTCTTGACAAAGCTTTTGTTATTGATTTATTAGAACATTGTAAGGTTTTAGTCCAAAGACTAAAGGAGAAGCTAAGAAGATCAAGCATTTCTATTAAAAAAAAAAAACAGGTAATCCAATAGATGGAAAACACAACATGACAGGGTGCACTGCACACAAACAATACCAGATTAACATCAGAATGAACTTAAATACACAATGATAATGAAATCAAAGACTAACAGGTGTTATTGTTAAATGAATATCCATGGCCACTAATGACTGGCGGGAACAAAGGGACACAGGAAACTGGTAACTTAAACAAACTAAAAGTCAATGAAAATACTAGTAAACACAGGCAGAACAATGCAATTACACTATTTCAGTATTAGAGCTAAATACATTTTGAATAAAACAGGTCTGTATCTCCTGTATCTGTTTTTATAAAGTTGGCAGAGAAACTTTACCTTAACAGTTTAGATAACATAACATAATATTCTAAAAGCCTATAAGACCAATTAAACACTTGGATTGAACACTTCAATCGATTAAACACTTTCATGTTAACCCCTATAAGCATACCTCGGGGGTCTTTAGCCACCCGGAACCCGTGAATATGAGAAATGCGCTCTGACGATGACAGTGATGGGAAAATCATCTGCTCAAATTGAATCCTTCCAAGTTTCAAAAGGTAATGAAATATGCTTTATTTTATTATTTTGTAATCGTCATTAAAATATCAGGATACATTTATGCTATTGCAGCAGTTAGAGATCCATCTTTGTTAGATATATAGGTTCGAGTCACTAATTACCTGAATATGTAATAATAATTAAAAAAACATTCATGCATATAAGGGTTAAAGTTTTAAATACATTACAATATTTAGAATTTAATAAAAATACATTTGGACAAATTGAGACGTTTACTGTGAAATGGGCACTTTAAAAAGCCTATGCCTGCTTTTCAAGTTTAAAACACTCATCATCCCTCAGACATTATCTGTATGAAAGAGCGGCGATTCACACCTTTGTATTTCCACCCCCACGATGCAGCTACTGACCTGCCCCAATCCCCCTCCAACTGTAAAAATTATACAAATGTAAATTAAGTTGCACTGTTGGATAATACTTAATTAATAATACTTTGTTACTTACTGTTAAATAGACATGCTCTATTACAGGGGAAATAATTATGGAGTAACATAATGTGTTTTAGAACTGCAGAATGCGCAAAAATCTCTGCATTAATCCATGAAGTATCCTTTTTTCGTCCGCACACGCACGAGAGAAGCGCTCTTCAATCACCTCACTTTGCCATAATACAAAAATTCAGTGGTGTCATGCACCTTTTTTTCTTTGAGGTGACAGTTCTGCACTGACTGTTAGATATGATGGTCTAGTGGTGTATTTTGTTTATTATAGTGCAAAGGGGCTGTGTTCCTGATCTTATATATATATATATATATATTTTTTTTTTAGAATGACCTCGACTGCCAGTTATCCAGTGGAAAACAGCGGAACTTAATTTTTGATAATAGCACCATTTATGTTTATAATATATAATATATTTATAATAAAAAATAACTCCTGAATACACTCAGTCTTCCACGTATTATATAGCTTATTGTAAATATAAACCATTCGTTTTGGACGCCTCAAGGCTAAACTGCACCTTATTTCTGCATTCGGAAACAAATGTTAATCAGGTGTTTTTCTCTGTAGTCTTTCAGAGAAACAACATATTTTCTACACAGATTCTGAGTTTGGACAATGTGCAAAAGTCATTTTCACAAAAGGCTAACATTTAATGGATATATAATACATATCTTAATAAATTAAAAAAATTCTTAAGATGTATTGTGTTGACTAATTCATGTTTAAAAAAAAATTGGGACAGATATCTGCAAGTACCCACACGCCAAAACTTATGTACCGATCAAACTAATGACATGTTTTAGTTTCAAATCAGATTTTGTATTTCTTATTTTACATAAAATCACACAAGGAAAACAAACACTGAACTATCTATAAAAACCTGCAATAATTAGCAAGTTTAACTGACTTCAGGCCTACATTGAAAATGTGTAGACCCACATGACTTGCAGGAAAAATATATCTGTTGGAGAGGACATGGACTGTTAAGTTTTGAGTTGGTAATAGATTAGGTAATATTTCTGTGCCCCTGGGAGTACGGTCCCACATAAGGGATTTTAGAATGTACAGTGACGTCACAGCGCAAAACCACATTTGAATGTGGCAGTTATAAGCCAGAGGCTGACGTCCTTCAGAATATAGACAGGAATAAAAATTTCAAGTTTGGTGTGTGTAAGTGCTACTGAAGTGGAGATTTATGGCTCAGTGTAGGAGAAAAAAACTCATTTTGAGAAAACGGCCTTTAAATATATGTATTGTAATTAAAATCTATTGACACAAATAGATAAAGTGCTATAAAAGAAACACTTAACAGTATCTTTTAGATGTTTTCTTTCCACTAGTCTTCATGAACACTTTATGAAAAGCCAAAAAGCCCAAAATCTTAAAATTGACAGGTGCATGTAAAAACAGTGTTTTGCCTGCAGTGTCTCCCCTTAAAAAAAACTCATGCGGGGGGGGCGGTCAGTTAGAATATTTATATCATATTTTATTATACAATAATATATCCATAACAATCTGAATAACACAGAGCGTTCGCTACAGAACATGTCCGAGCATGCATGCATGTCACGGAAATTAAATACAGTACAGTTCAGATCACTGTAGGCCCAAATATAATGCAAATGGCTTACTTTAAGGTGTTAGTCATTTCCCTTAAAGTAAGTCATTGCCCTTAATGTTACATGTGCAGCAATCACCATGAACAAAAGGGAATTAAAATCCTATCAGCTGGCAGCTCAAAATCACAATGGCACAGCAGATAGTGGTAGCTCAACTAACTACGCTGCTCTCCCTCTTGAGTGAGCCTTTAATACAATATCGACTCACAAGAATAACCATTCATTTTGGTTATTCTTACATTTTAATTAATACAAAGGAACAGTTTAATAAAATGTGACAAATAATTTCTTAATTTATGGACATTTTTTGTGTCATGAACAGGGCTCTGTAGTAAAGAAATAGAAAATACAAAAACACAGATAACGTGTGTGACCTGCTAAAATGCATCAGCAAATTGTTAAATGTAAGTTTTATAAGGTTCGTAAAGTTCATCGAAGTGCACGTGTCCGCTTCATCAAGAGAACTGCACTCAATGACGTTCAGTGTTTTGAGCAGAGTTCTCTCGCTGCAGTGGACATGTTCCGTAAGGAAATATGGTAGTGAGTGCTACTGGGTGGGAGCAGCCCCAGCCATCTACAAGGTCCTTGTACAGGGCGCAACAGAAAAAGAGCTTCGCTTCCTGTGCTCCCCCGCAAAAAGATCAGGGGTAGGGGAGGCACTCTCAGCCGAAGTCCTCCAAGGGGAAGGTGGATCTGAGGACCATCATTCTCTCTAGGAAGGCTTTGGCTAAGAAGTCCTGACGCCACTGGCGTCAGACTTCTGGAGGCAGGCCCCTCTGGGGAAGAGTGTGGTGTACACCTCATCATACAGTGCCTGTCTCTCCTCAGGAGATCAGTCTGTCAACCCTGCCACCTACGGTGCTTCAGGGCGCAGTGGTCTCCAGCGAGCCCAGCTCTCAGTGTCCGTCCGGGAATGTAGCGGCTCTGGGATGCTCGCAACCCCCAAGGAGAGGTTAGTCTCTGCTGGTCATCCGCAAATCAGCTTTAATTTGAGCTGACTGCTCAAATTACACCAGAGGCCAGTCTCGAGAGACTGGTTCCCTTAATAGATTTTTTGGCAGCGTGGAAGCATCTGCCAAATATGTCTCTATGGGTCCTGCAGACCATGGAAAGAGGCTGCAGAATCCAATTTGGTTCTTGTCCACCTCGGTTTGATGGGGTCACACCCACCGTGGTGCGTCCCGAGCAGGCTCTGGTGATGGAACAGGAAGTGGCTGCTCTCGTACAAGGAGGCCATAGAATATGTTCCTCCACTTGAGAGGGAGTCTGGCTTTTACAGCAGTTGCTTCATTGTTCCAAAGAAGGATCGGTCTGTCAGAATGTTTAGATTCAAGATGCTGATACTGAAACAGATCGTAACGCAAATCAGATCCGAGGACTGGTTTGTCACCATAGATCTGAAGGACACATACTTCCATGTTTCCATTCTTCCCAAACACAGGAAGTTCCTGAGGTTTGCTTTTGGGGGCAAAACATGCCAATATTGGGTTCTTCTGTTCAGCCTAGCACTGTCACCCCGCACTTTCACCAAATATGTGGATACAGCTCTCTGCAACTCCAGGACATCCGCACATTAAATTATATTGATGATTGGTTGATATTAGCTCAGTCAGAGCAGATGGCGGTTCGGCATTGAGACGCCAAGAAGAGTGTACTTTCTCCAGCACAGAGGACCACTTATCTTGGCGTGGTGTGGGACTCAACGACAATGCGGGCACGTCTGTCTCCCGCTCATATCATTGCGATTCTCACGGCCGTGAACAGTGTCAGACTAGACCAATCACTCACTGTGAAACCAGCAACTGTTGGGGCTGATGGCAGCTGTGTCCAACGTGATACCTTTTGGCCCGCTGTACACGAGACTTTTGCAGTGGTGGCTCAGGACCAGGGGGTTTTCCCCAAGGGGCAACCCATTTTGCATGATCAAGGTCACACGACATTGCTTTCGTGCCTTAGTCATGTGGAAGAACGCTTAGTTCCTGTTCCTGTGTATTGTCCGAATCATTGATGTTAATCAAGTAACAAAAGAAAAACAGAAAATCACGCACTGCTCTTGACTGAAAAACTTTAGTAGCCTTAAAGATTAATCTAAATTTATTTATAGAAATAAATATGTCTGCTTGAAAGAATGAAGAATTTGGTAAACAAGTTGCTATAAAGAATGCATAATTAGCCTATATAACCATTGGTATTTCTTTAAAAAGTAGACCATGTTCTTGTTCTTTGTGAGAAGTGTTTTTATTTAATTTTAACATAAAGGCATGTTGTGTGTCACAGCAGTTAAATCGGTGTCTATCATGATAAAACCTTAATATCAAACCTATATAATGAGTTTGGAAATTTTAGAGAAATGCTTAATAAATGCACTGTAACTAAACCCATTAGATTTTAGCCAACTAAATTTACTGTAGATTTAGTTGACTAGAACTAGACTAAAACTAAAAACAATTCAGATGACTAAAATATGATTAAAACTAAATCAAAATTTGCTTTTGCAAAATTTCCCATGCCTGGCGTCTACATGTCAGGGTCAACCAGGCCTGTGTGACAGCCCTGGCCCCTTGGAAGGACTCTCGCTGGATGGGACAGGGCGTGGCCATGGGAATAGCTTGCAGGAGGAAAGCTGTCACGACAGATGCCTCCAACACAGGTTGGGGGGCGCTGTGCAAGGGCAAACCGACTTTCGGCCATTGGTCAAAAGCGGAAAAAGGGCTTCACATCAACTGCTTGGAAATGCTTTGTGGAAGAACGCTTAGTTCCTGTTCCTGTGTATTGTCCGAATCATTGATGTTAATCAAGTAACAAAAGAAAAACAGAAAATCACGCACTGCTCTTGACTGAAAAACTTTAGTAGCCTTAAAGATTAATCTAAATTTATTTATAGAAATAAATATGTCTGCTTGAAAGAATGAAGAATTTGGTAAACAAGTTGCTATAAAGAATGCATAATTAGCCTATATAACCATTGGTATTTCTTTAAAAAGTAGACCATGTTCTTGTTCTTTGTGAGAAGTGTTTTTATTTAATTTTAACATAAAGGCATGTTGTGTGTCACAGCAGTTAAATCGGTGTCTATCATGATAAAACCTTAATATCAAACCTATATAATGAGTTTGGAAATTTTAGAGAAATGCTTAATAAATGCATTACACTGTAACTAAACCCATTAGATTTTAGCCAACTAAATTTACTGTAGATTTAGTTGACTAGAACTAGACTAAAACTAAAAACAATTCAGATGACTAAAATATGATTAAAACTAAATCAAAATTTGCTTTTGCAAAATTTCCCATGCCTGGCGTCTACATGTCAGGGTCAACCAGGCCTGTGTGACAGCCCTGGCCCCTTGGAAGGACTCTCGCTGGATGGGACAGGGCGTGGCCATGGGAATAGCTTGCAGGAGGAAAGCTGTCACGACAGATGCCTCCAACACAGGTTGTGGGGCGCTGTGCGAGGGCAAACATTGGTCGAAAGCGGAAAAAGGGCTTCACATCAACTGCTTGGAAATGCTAGCAGTGTGTCGAGCCTGTCAGTTCTTCCTGCCAGTCCTGAAAAGACACCATGTGCTAATCCGCTCAAACAACATGTCTGTGGTGTCTTACAACCTGCGCTCGCTAAAGGCAGTGCATATACCGGGCAAATTGAACCAGGGAGCGGACATGTTATCACGGAGCAATGTCCCCTCAGAGGAGTGGATGCTCCTTCCGCAGACGGTTCAAACAATCTGGGAGATCTTCTGCAAGGCCGAGGTGAATCTCTTTGCCTCAGAAGACAACACTCATTGCCCAATTTATTATTCGAAGGTCAGGGACGCGTTGACCCACGATTGGCCCAACCTCGTCCTTTACGCATCTCCCCTGATCGTCCTGATCCAACAGGTAATCAGGACGAATCAGGGGACAGAGACACAGGGTTCTCTTGGTGGCCCCCCTCTGGAAGAACCAACTTTGGTTATCAGAGCTAATTCGGCTACTGGTAGCAGCCCCCTGGCCCATTCCATTGAGACGGGATCTCCTCTCTCAAGCGAACGAGACAATATGGCACCCTTTACCCAAACTGTGGGCCCTGCGCCTTTGGCCGCACGACAGGAGCCTACAAGCCTCCCAGAGCGAGTTTTAAACACTATTTCGGAGGCTAGAGCCCCGACACCTCTACGCCCTTAAGTGGTCTATTTTCTCCGCTTGGTGCTTAAACCGCAGTGAAGACCCATCTACCTCTGACCTATCAGTGGTTTTGTCATTCCTACAAGAGCTGCTGGATAAGGGACACTCCCCATCCACGCTCAAAGTGTATGTAGCAGCTATAGTGGCCTCACATGCCCCTATAGCAGGCCAATCAGTAGGCAGGAACAACTCGGTTGTCCGCTTCTTGAGAGGGGCCAGGAGGCTGAATCCACCTCGCCCCCTCACTATCCCTACATGGGATTTGCCTACTGTGCTGAGGGCCCTGAAGGGCCCCTTTCGAGCCACTACAATCTGCTAACCTTAGGTCACTGTCGCTAAAGACTGCTCTGCTTCTAGCACTAGCGTTGGTAAAGCGAATAGGAGATCTGCAGGTGCTTTCCATTAGCCCTGCCTGCCTGGAATTCGGGCCCAACGACTCCAAGGTCGTCCTGAAACCAAGGCATGGTTATACACCCAAGGTGCTCTCCACTCCATTCAGAGCACAGGTCATTACGCTCTCTGCGCTTCCTTTCTCTGAAAAGGATCGAGAGTTATCCTTGCTCTGCCCTGTCAGAGCTCTAAGATTTTACATCGAGCGTTCAGCCCCTTCAGAAGGTTGGAACAACTCTTTGTTAGTTTCGGTAACCGCACCAAGGGCATCCGGTCACGAAGCAAAGACTTTCTAGGTGGATAGTAGATGCTGTCACGTTAGCGTACTCTTCCTTGGGCCTACAATGCCCCATCGGAGTACGGGCCCATTCAACCAGAGGCATCGCCTCGTCTTGGGCGTGGTCTAGCGGTGTGTTCATTGCGGAAATTTGTGAGGCGGCCGGCTGGGCCTCGCCGTCCACATTTGCTAGGTTTTATAACCTAGAAGTCCCGGCCTTACAAGCCAGGGTCCTTTCTGCTTAAGGAGACCCATTGCGGATATTTGTGAGGCGGCCGGCTGGGCCTCGCCATCCACATTTGCTAGGTTTTATAACCTAGAAGTCCCGGCCTTACAAGCCAGGGTCCTTTCTGCTTAAGGAGACACTCACTGCATTATGCAATCAGTTCTAACAGAGAGTCCTTGACCGTAACACGCTCAAGCTCTTGGGTTAGTTTACTTGTCGGCTCTCGGCCCCTGGGGGCGCCGAAGTTGTACAAGTACTCTGGAACGATTACCAGGCCGTGCGTGACCTCAGGGAGTTGAGCCCGTTTTAGCCTTGGAGTTCATTGTTTAACTCCCTATGGGCATTCTTGCGTATGGAGGTTATAATATATAGTCGTTCCTCTACCATAGCACGGCGTGATTGTACTGTGCTCCCATAGCGTTTTTTAGCAAGACGCAGTACGAATGAAGTATCGACAGGGAACGTACTCGGTTACTAACGTAACCTCGGTTCCCTGAGATACGGGAATGAGTACTGCGTTGCTAGCCATGCTATGTAGCTGCACAAATCAGTCGTCCCTTCAGTCGAAGTAACCTGAGAATCCTGTGGCGAACGCCCGCTTATATAGCCAGATGGCTCCGCCCATTCTGGCGGGCTTTGTCGCCATTGGTTCATTTTTTTAATACACTGCACGAACCAATGGCCGTGCAGTTTCACTGCGTGATTGAAAAAAAGGCTTCAGTTCAGGAGAAAAAAGGCTTTTTCCCA
>NW_015557116.1:159924-167588 GCF_001515605.1 Sinocyclocheilus anshuiensis | reverse complement strand
CGTACTCTGTTACTAACGTAACCTCGGTTCCCTGAGATACGGGAATGAGTACTGCGTTGCTAGCCATGCTATGTAGCTGCACAAATCAGTCGTCCCTTCAGTCGAAGTAACCTGAGAATCCTGTGGCGAACGCCCGCTTATATAGCCAGATGGCTCCGCCCATTCTGGCGGGCTTTGTCGCCATTGGTTCATTTTTTTAATACACTGCACGAACCAATGGCCGTGCAGTTTCACTGCGTGATTGAAAAAGGCTTCAGTTCAGGAGAAAAAAGGCTTTTTCCCATAGCGTCTTTTAGCAAGACGCAGTACTCATTCCCGTATCTCAGGGAACCGAGGTTACGTTAGTAACCAAGTACGTTTTCTTTCCCCATGTGCTCTGTGTGACCTAGTTTCTGTCTCCCGTTCATTATGTCATTTGGTTCAGGTGTGTCTAGTTAATTATCTTCATTTGCCAGCCTGCTTAAGTTGTGTTCTGTTCACTGGTTTCTGTCCGGTATTGTTGATGTTACCCTGTGTGTTAGACCCTCTTCTTTGTGTGGATTACCATTAAAAGGATTTGTTGTTATAATCTTCATTGTGCCTTTGTCTCCCTAACAGCAGTAGCGTGACAGTAACTTCAGTTCATATGCTCGTCATTTGTTGGTCTTTGTTGTATTTTTAACATCTTAACAAATAATCTATTAATTATTTGTTCATGTTTTTGCAGTACCCAATCTAAAGTAGAAACTATTCATCATTTGTAAATGTTTACTAATTATTAGTACCTTTATGTGCAGTCATCTCAATGGCAAAAAGTGTCCCGAAAGACCTGAAGACCCTATTCACACATCTTTCCTAATCATTTGTTCATGTTTTTGCAGTAGCCAATCTAAAGTTGAAACTATTCATCATTTGTAAATGTTTATAAACGATTACTAATCATTTAGTATCTTTAGGGGCACTGGACTTTTAGCTAATGTAACAAGGTTTGTGTAAAGGGTGGCTGGTTAAGTTTAGCTAAATGCTTGCTTAAGAGATAACAGATTGCAATTTTGGTGCAAAAAATGTTTTTATTGCCTCCACTCACATTAGTTTACTACTCTTAAGTATATCATTAAACAGGATATTCCTTGAGTCATAAATAAACAGGAGAAAACAAATACATTTTTAAAGAAAATACTTGTTCATTTATCAAAACAATATAATATAAACAGATTGAATCGTGAACCGTGTATAATAATCAAATTGACCCCTGTGCACTGTTGACCCTTTAACTAACCCTTAAACGTACCCATACCTTCAAACCTGTCCCCAACCTTACCCATATTACACCTCAATAGCAGCAAAAGTGTTGTGCATTAACACAAGCTTTAAATCATTTTATGACATCTGTTAAGATCATAAGATTCTTATTGATCGTCTTAGAGACTAGGTTGGCATCCAGGGCTTAGCCTTGGAATGGTTTTCTTCATATTTAAATGGTAGGACTTTCTCAGTCAACTTAGGGAATTATTCTTCAACTGCCGCCCCTCTTTTGTGCTGGGTCCTTCAGGGTTCAATTTTGGGACCAATTTTGTTCTCCCTTTATATGCTCCCTTTAGGTTCGATCTTTGAAAATTATGGCATATGTACCTGAACAATTAAGAATTCAATATAAAGTGCTGCTATATGTTTTTAAAGCTTTGCATGGTTCAGCACCTGAGTACATTTCTGATTTAATTGGTCTGTATCAATCTAACATGTCTCTGCGGTCAGATGATCAGTTAAACCTTATGGTTCCTTGATCTCACTTGAAATGCAAAGGTGATCGAGCTTTCTCTGTTGCAGTTCCCAGGCTTTGGAATGACCTTCCATTGTCTGTTAAATAATCTCCTACACTTAGTGCTTTCCAAAGTGCTCTAAAAACTCACCTGTTTTCCTTAGCACACAAGAGCAAACAAACAACAACAATTTATAAAACATTTCCAAATGCTATGTTTTTTCTTTTTATTGGTTTCTGTCTTTGGTTTTATGCTTGTTTATATTTTATTTTTATGTACAGAACTTTGGTTCCACTTTGTGGTGTTGAAAGTGCTTTATAAATAAAATTGAGTTGAGTTTAGTTAAAATTATTTGTAGATTTTTAATAAGTGCTTGATCATATGGAATGGAAAGTTTAATGACATACATGAAATAATGATTTGTTTGAACATTATGTAATGTTTAATAAGTTTATTAACAAGCATTAACAAGCACATTATCTGACGTTTCTAAGTCTTTGATTATATATTAACTAATGATCCATTAAGCATTATATAATGTTTGTTAATGATTTATTAATGAAAGTTATTATAAAGTGTTACCCAGCATATTATATGCATATGTGTGTGGGACAGTAGGAGGGGAACATGGCTGCATCACAGCAGAGTATGCTACCAGTCATAATTCAAAGGACAAGAATGCTGCCAGTGTGAAACCACAAAAAAAAATGGGTGTGCTGGTCCCGCTCTGCATATGCACAGCTTCTGCCCTGCCTCTGCTCTGCTTGCACATCCAGTGTGAAACAGGTGTAAACCGTGCCGAATAACATCTAATCTGATTGGCAAAGCATATGCGGTAGCAGGTCAGGTTGGTGCATCCCTGCACACCATGGGGGTTCTACAAGGCTGACCTGTTTAAGGACCTGGATCATGGCAAGGGATTAAGAATTGGTGCAAGCAGTGCCACTTGAAACCCAGTCAACTGCCCAGTTGGCACAGTGCTGGAGCTCCCACAAGAGCGTCTTTCAGCGGGGTTGGCCCCTGCTACTTTGATGGTATATGTGGCAGCTATCTCTGCTAGCCTTGTACTTGTAGATGGAGCCTCTGTAGCAGGGCTGTCCAAACTCGGTCCTGGAGGGCCGGTGTCCTGCAGAGTTTAGCTCTATACTTTAGAGACTAGGTTCTTGTGTGGTGTCAAATGGCTGAGGCCTATCTGCCAATCACGAGTTCCCTCCTGGGATCTAACATTGGTCCTTGGAGCTCTAAAGAAGGCTCCCTTCGAACCCTTGGGAGTTAGTGTCAGATAAGATGCTGAATCTTAAGGTAACGCTTTGACCTCACTTAAAAGAGTAAGAGACTTGCAGTCCCTGTCTACATTCCCCTCCTGCTTAGACTTTGCCCCAGTTATGGTCAAGGCTGTTCTGCTCCCCAGACCAGACTACATTCCTAAGGTCCCACTGGCCTCTGGTTGGCACGTTATTCTGAGGGCTTTCTTTCCTCCACCTCATAAGTTCCCAGAACAAGAAGGCCTACATCTCTTATGCCCAGTTCATGCTCTGAGGATGTACATCCACCACTTAGGCCAGTGGAATAAATCTTCTCAGCTCTCGGTCTGGTTTGGTGGTCGCAATAAAGGTAATGCGGTCACCAAGCAGCATCTCTCTCACTGAATTACAGACACTATTACCCTCTTCTATGAGGCACGCGGAATGGCTTCGCCTCTAGGGCTCAGGGCTCACTCCACTAGGAGTGTCCAAAGCTTTGTCTAGGGGTCCATATTTGCATGATGTTTGTGCTGCAGCAGGTTGGCCCTCCCTCCCTAGGGTCACAAGTCTTTTAGGGTTGATCCAGGCTCTTGGCACGGTTCACTGCATATATTTGCCACACCAGGACCACGCTTGTGCATCTCGTCAGACAAATTAGGGGGCTTTCACACTAGCACTCATACTAACTCACACCCAGGTTCATTTGACGTCAGAGTTTGGTTCGTTTGGATAATGTTAACGCTGTTTTCTGAACTCAGGCGCACACTCACAAACTGTACCCGAGTCTGGGGTACGGTTCATGCAAACTCCTATACGGTTTACTTCTGATGCAATCATACTAAATCACAGAAGTGGGCCATTATTAGTGATGTATGAATTGGTCAAACTGTGTATTTATGTGTTTACTCACTCGCTTTCCTGATAAGCGTGTCTGATATGCTGCGAAGCAGAGAGAATGTATATCTCATTTCTGTTTTGAAATTGTCTTCTGCGCTCTTTTGAACCTTTGTATTACAGTCGTGTCGAATAGATGCATGTGCTGTTCTGTGTTGTGCTGTGAATCCTAATTACAAAAATTAAGTGAGCATGCATCCATTCATTTTGCCGTCTTCTGCATAGTTGTTATCCAGCAACTGGGGTAAAACAGCTGTTCAGAACCAAAAACTACTGTGTGAACACAATCCAGCGGGGAGAGGGATGAATCGAACTTGGGTTCGGACCATGCAATTGAACCAAGTGTGAAAGCATCCTTAGAATCTGATGATGTGCATTTCAGGCATCTGTTTATAGACTTGGCCATGTATTATGTTATGATGCCATGGCAATTTTTCATTTGATTTAACAAATCAGTTATTCATTAGATTAACAAGTCGTCACAGACCCCTCACCCAATAGACTGGGCGCCAGGATGTCTGCGAATGACCACAGGCCACTGGTTACCATGGCAACCACGACACCTTTGCTAGACCAGATAAATTTACGACCTAATGGTATGTTGAGAGTTCTACCTCTCACTACATTTTCAATAGGAAAGACACAATGCACAGTAAAAATTGACTGTTCTCTAATTAATTCATAGGAAAACCTTTCTGTGAATGAACACACATCTCCTCAGGACATTGTGTATACCATTACTGTTCTTGTATATTGTTCTTGTCAGGCCTTAAAGGCCTCACATCAGTGACCCGCCTCCAGTCTGCATTTCTGTTAGATTCTGAGAAGATGTGAGCTAAAACGCTCTAAGGACACCCTAAGTTCGCGCCAGGCCTCGGGCCTTGACTTTCCATTTACCAAGATCATCTGACTCAAACTGGTTCTTTTCCATCAACCAACTTCAGCAAAGATCAACTTGAGCCTTCAGACTGCATCAGGACTCTCTGTCAGACAGACATGACGTGCAAGTATCAAACTTAGTCTTATTAATTGACACATTAAGTATCATTTGCACCTTTTTACAAAGGTGTGTTTGAACTAAGAATCTGATGTTTCCTTCAGGCTGTAGATCTGCTGAATATCCAATGGTCCCATAGCTTCATGCTTTATTTCTCTTCTCTTTACTGCCTAAGCTTTAATCCTGTTCCTATACCAACTGTATGCGTGTGTGTGTATGTGTATGTTAGACTAGTTTAAGTGTTTATGTAGTTAATAAAGTCTTACTTGTATCACACTTGACGTTGTTCATTGTTTGCTCATAAATCGCAGTCCCTAATCATGCAGATTTATGCTACAGGCTCTGTGTAGTATTGTACAGTAAGAAAGTTATTTCCCTTAACCAGGAAATTAACGTTCTTAGAATTGACAGACAGTTGACCCTGAGAGGTCAAGTAAATACTTACAGCGGATCTAAATATTTATAATTAATTATAACTAGTTATGATTAATTATTCATATTTCCCCTTTGAGCTGATTTGCTACACTGCGCATTTATTTGTGCTATCACTTGATACGTGTATTTGAATAATGTACTGTGAGGGAGCGTGTAACCATGCAATATTTTTGTTAATTTTGTTGTGCTAAACCTTAAGGTTTTTTTCCATTCCATTGCGCTACTTTTCCATTGTTTTTCTATGTAAATATGCGCTTGATGGATGTGTTTGAGCGTTGAGCTCGCGTCTGCTGTGTTTAGGTTATGCTCGTAAAACTGCTTCGCCAAGAGCGCACTTGCAGTGCTGCCATGTCCACTTATATGCATCTTTGGGTGTATTTGTTCCATATTGTCAGGGTTCAGGTTTGATCTGTCTCTTTCTCCTGCATGAGTCTTTGTTTTTGTTTGTGTTTGCATGTGCTGGCTACGGTCAGCTGATTGCATTTTGCGATCGGCGTGTTTGTGCACGTCTTGGCGGCTGTTTGTTTTGTTTTCATTCACACGTGCCAGCCGCACTCAGCTGATCACGTTTTGCAATCAGCTCGGTTGTGCAGGCATTCACAGCTGTCTTCACATCATCACTTTTGTTGCATTTCTAACTGCATTTGGGTCCTTCATTTCAGTGAATCCTGACACATATTAGTAAGAGGTAAAGTGACAACTTAGTTCAATTGGAGTGTGTATGTGGCCTTTGTGCCAGTGTCAGTTATTTGAACAGAGAAAAATCAGCTGTTAATGCGGTCAAAATACTTTCGCAACAGGGGTGGCCTGAGGGGTGTCCAAGCTTCATTCAGGGGTGGCACTGGCCACCCATGGCCACCACGTAGCTACGCTCCTGATTAACGGAGCAATAGATGAAAGGGTGGTGCATTTCAAATATCTTGGCATTACTTTGGATCAAAATCTCAACTTCAACCAGCACACTTTAGGTGTTTACAAATGCTGTAACAGACAGTTATTCGTAAACTTAGACACTTGTTTGTTCAGCCTCGTCTTCTTTTGTATCGCAGTATAATTGAGACAGTTCTTATGTATGGTCTCATTTGTTTCTTTCATATGTTAACAGTGACCATTAAGAACAAACTCTTGAAGTTAACCTATTTAGCTAGTAAAATTATTGGTATCCCTACCCCTAATTTATTGGACAGTGTCTCTACACTCACACACCGAAAGGCACATAAAATCTTAGCGTATACTCACACTAGGCACAGTTGCCTTGAACAAAGCCAGAGCATGACTATCCCCCCTCCCCCGATGGCCTGCACTCACACTTGCACTAAACATATCGGGCCGGAGCACGCTTATGTCATATACTAGGGTGACCATATTTTAGTTTTCAAAAAAGAGGACACTGAGGGCAGGATGCCGACCGCGGTGGGGGAGTGGGCAGATTGGTGGGGTTGTTGGGTTTGAGGGTGGTTAAAGTAGCCTCCAAATTAGCGCAATGAACATATCCCAAATATCAAAACTCAAAATATGTCATTTCCATCCCTAAAATTCTACATATTTTACACCGTTATTGATCATATACACAGCTAAAAGGCTTTCACTGGCCATTCTTCAGTTTTATCATAGGCAAAATGCAAAATGTTTCAATACAAGCATTTCAGTCAAATGTAATTTATGCAATATTTCAAACCTTTAACCCACGGGAGAAAATCAACCCTCCACAACAGTTTAAAATCAGCTCAATTCCGTGCAAAAATGCAGATTTGGCAACCCTGCATCCAACACAAAGCTGCATCCAAAGTGATTTAAATACTCCGCATATTGATAAGAGTGATTTAATTAAATTAATTGAAAAGTGTATTGTAGTTAGTAGTAGTAATAAAAGATATTTACTGTCGTAATGATGACAGTAGTGCACACAAAATAGTAGCTGTTCTGTGCTCCGGCGTGGTTAGCAATCACACTACATACGTACCGTGCCCGAGCCCAACTGAACTGTGCTCTGGCCCACCTCTTCCAAACAAGCCAGGGACGGCTAAAGAACCACATCCGGGCACGGTATGGAGTATTATTCACTAATCAAATGAACCAGGCTTTGGGAGTCAAACGCATTTGGGCACGATTTAGATCGCCTACTGTGAGTACACCCTTAAATGACTTAGACCACCCACTCTTATCAATATTTCACTCCCCTTCCTTCTGGCCATAGGTATAGATTAGCCATGTGTAGAAAGGCTAGCTATACTAAGAGTTTTGTTCCTGTAGCTATAAGAGCTTTAAATACATAGGAAATCAGTAATTGTACAGTAATACGTTATCTTATGCTCTCGTTTTCTTTTGTGTTTTTTTTTTGGGGGGGGGGGGGGG
>NW_015557116.1:153688-159836 GCF_001515605.1 Sinocyclocheilus anshuiensis | reverse complement strand
TTTTTTGTTGGGGGGGGGGGGGGTGTCTGTGATTGTTTTGATTGTATTATGTTAAGTTGACAAGTTAATGTTATGTGTTGTGTTATGTATGCATCTACAGTGGAAACAAATTTCCTCTTGAGAGCAAATAAATTATCATTCATTCATTCATTTAGATCCATGTCTCTCTCTGCCTATGTCCTTATTCTGCATGAATAAACACACTATTTTAAATGCCCTTTTTATGCTATTAAAGGTTCTTAATTTTGTTTTTGCGGTCTCTTACAATAGGTTTACATGCATCCAGGGTAAAAAAAAAAAACGTACATTTTCTCACAATATACGTTGTAACATAACCTCTTTTCTCAGTGTCAAGAACGATTCATTCAAGGATTCAGTCTTTCTAAACCCCACCTTTCCGAGAGCCTACGCTGCTCTGATCTCTTTTGTGATTGGTCTACTGCTTACTGCTTATCTGAATTTCAGCACCAGAGGCTTCCTCAGCACAATATATATATTGATACGAACAGTAATGGCAGCCTCTCACAAATCTCACAGCTTACCCGCACGCTATGAACTGAACTGCTTCCGCATCAATGAACACGAAAGCTCACTTGCTCTGCTCTTTCCTTAAACACTTTGAATAGGAAGGTGACGTAATTTTGGTCTAGAATCGAAATGGCGAATAATCTGCTGAATTTTAACCACTGAATTTGTGGAAGCGAATTTGGAAAATAAAATGAAATAGACCGAAATTTGCCTGTCAAATATTATACATCGTATGTTTAAACAGATTGAATTTTTTGGAAGTGAATTCTGGAAGGTGAATATGAATGATTGAATTTTTAATTGTGAAAATGTGTGTGAAATATTTTGTATTGAATTATTCACAGCTTAAATAAACAACTATGTTAGATTTCAGGACCTAAAAATGCAAGCCCTGGAAATACAAGGCATTAAAATGCAAGCACTGTTAATGCAATGCATTATTTTTTCAGTTAGTGCTATTCAACATGATTTTTTTGTTTCAAAGACATATGGCATTGTTTTACTTCCATATTGCCCCATCTTTAATGATTATGTATTTTGCAAATCCCTCATTGAAGATTTGCGATGCTACTGTGCTGTCATTGTAACACCATTGTGTCGCAATGCAATCAATGGCTGTCCACATTGGACATGACAAAGTGACAGTTGCTCACATTCGGTATAGAAACGTTGTAAAATAAATTTTTCACCACTGACTCTTCACATCCTAATCCTTTGAGAGTACATGAAAAGTGGTTTTGCTTTCACAGCACAGAAAACAGCCTCTTTTAGACATCGCGACAACACAAATCAAATCTTCCAGGCCTTGGCTACAACTATACAGTGTTTGAAGGCGGTCAAAGTATGCACAGTTCGCGGGCAGCCAATGATGATCATTATGTGTAACAAATGTGTTACAAACCTATGTAGGTTTGTGCAGAAAATCACACTGGAATTACTGATGACTTATTTCAATCTGTTCTTTCTATCGGTAGATAACTACATTTGTACAACTTTTACATTCACAATCAGCTATATTACACACTACATGAAAAGTAATATCTGTAAAAGCATAATAGGGGCACTTTAAAGTTAATATGTATATAACATATAATAAAGCTAATACAAATATAAAATATTCATGCAATGTGCAATCTAGAAATCAATTTTTGTTCCAAGGAGCTATGATATAGTGATACACCCCTGTATAACCAAACTTTGTTGTGTGCCATAAAAAGTTAGTTTAACCACTGTGGTTAAATGAAGTAAAATAAAAACAATAGTGATTTGCAATACCTATAAATAAAGGTAATCACTCAATAAAAAGGAATACCAAAAATGGTTAAGCAACCTCCATTGAATCACTTGAGGTGGATTGACCCATTCTATTTTGCAAATAGTTCACTAGCTCACTTAATCTGTGATGGGGTTCTGAGGATTTAATTGACTATTCATTAACATATTTCAACATACTGAATGAACCAATGTAAAACTCAAACCTCAGTATGTTCAGTTGACAGTCTGAATTTTTCAATCCAACAGACAACAGCTTCACTCCTGAATCCTGCAGGTCATTATTCAGGTCCAGCTCTCTCAGATGGGAGTTTGATGATTGCAGAGCTGAAGACAAACTTTCACAGTGCTGATCAGAAAGATGACATCCAGCAATTCTGTAACAAAGGATAACAATGCAGTGAAGGGGTGATGGGTGGCTAATGATCATTCCAATGATCATCTGAAAACTTTAATGAAAGGACATTAGCTGGAGTCTAAATATGGAGCTGTGAAAGTGTGAGATGAAATACAGCTGCAGTGGCTTCCTCTTAACTGCTACCATTAAACCGAGTTGAGACAGCTCAAAGGAAAACAGTGTTTCAGATTCATCTGAACTGCTTTCATGCACCCCACCAAAGACTTCACAACAGACTTCTGCTCTATCAGCACTAACCATAACCACATACACAATCATTCAAACATAACTTTTCATTATGTTTACATTATATTTATTAATTTATTTATGTTTTAAAGCTGTCTTTTATTTGCACCATTCCATTGCTGCTGTAATCTGTATGTATGTATATGTATATATATATATATATATATATATAGTAGCTTAAAATTAACACGTGTAGCTTAAAGGGGACCTATTATGCAAAATTCATTTTTGCATGGTGTTTGGACATAAATGTGTGTTGGCAGTGTGTGTACACAACCACCCTATAATGATAAAAATCCACCCACTCCTTTTTTTTTAATCCCCATAAATCATAAGCAGTGTCTCCCAACTACCTGTTTTCCGACTTGGTGCTAATGTGACGTCACATTAGCCACAGGCCCCGCCCATTAATGTTGACAGACACTGCTGTTTTAACATAGAACCGCCCTGAGCGAGTTCACAGTGAGTTGTACACAGTCCGCCATTGCTGCACTGACCAGAATGTCTCCTAAGCATTTTAGGTGTTCTGTAGCTGGATGTATGAATCCACATCGCTCTCTCCTTACTCCCGAAATCTGAGCCGCTTGAAGACAAGGTGGATTAATTTTGTTTTCGAAGAAAATGCTCCCTCAACTCTACCGAAATTCATCGTTTACACCATCTAGAAGAAGTAAGTATCACGCGTTTGTTTTCCAAATTGCCTTTCTGAAAGAGCTTCTTGGCACTCTGTAAGGCTAATGTTGCCAAAGCTACCATTGTCTTGTCAGTTTTCACTGATGCTGCCTTCACGTGCTACCAGAATGATCGTGAATAGGAATGTGGTAGTTAAAACTGCATATGAAAGCAATGTGAAGTCGACCGCTGGAATTAGTTGAGCTCATAATCACAAGGTGGGGCTTATAAAGTTTGTATGGCACCATGAGTTTGAAAGCAATGTGAAGTCGACTGCTGGAATTAGTCGAGCTCATAATCACAAGTGGGGCTTATAAAGTTTGTATGTCACCATGAGTTATTTTTATCGCGCCGTGCTCCCATCTGTGTAATTCATAAAGTGCATTTTTTATGCACAGTACAATCAGATGACTGACTTTTAAACCGAGTGCGTTTTCAGTAAAGATAACAGGCTTGTACTAATAGTGGAGTGTTTATATGCAAAGGTATTGCCGGAGCTTGAGCTCTTGAAGCTCCGCCCTCTTCTCCGGGAGCACCAGCTCATTTGCATTTAAAGGGAAAGACGAAAACGGCGCGTTTTAGCTCATACCCTAAAAGTGGCAATTTTAACAAGCTATAAAAAATGATCTGTATGGTATTTTGAGCTAAAACTTCATACACACACACTGGGGACATCAGAGACTTATTTTACATCTTGTAAAAAAGGGGCATAATAGGTCACCTTTAATATTTAAAGGTTTCAAGTGAAATGTTGTACCAAGTGAGATAAAGTTTGTATGTCACCATGAGTTATTTTTATCGCGCCGTGCTCCCATCTGTGTAATTCATAAAGTGCATTTTTTATGCACAGTACAATCAGATGACTGACTTTTAAACCGAGTGCGTTTTCAGTAAAGATAACAGGCTTGTACTAATAGTGGAGTGTTTATATGCAAAGGTATTGCCGGAGCTTGAGCTCTTGAAGCTCCGCCCTCTTCTCCGGGAGCACCAGCTCATTTGCATTTAAAGGGAAAGACGAAAACGGCGCGTTTTAGCTCATACCCTAAAAGTGGCAATTTTAACAAGCTATAAAAAATGATCTGTATGGTATTTTGAGCTAAAACTTCATACACACACATTGGGGACATCAGAGACTTATTTTACATCTTGTAAAAACGGGCATAATAGGTCACCTTTAAAATAAATGGCAATGAAACCGTTGCTTTAACCAATCAGATTTTGAGTTGGCGACACCGGGGCCATCTAGCAGGCATACAATAACGTCGGCATTTTCACGCCCTTTGATTGGATGGTCAGAAAGTGTACTAGTAGTCAGAGCTAGCAAACAGCACACTGTAAATCCTTTTTGTTGTTTTCACAGTATTATTACTGTATTCTCAGGTTTCTTACTGTATACTATGTGTACAGTATGTTATTGTAGATTTTCAATGCATTCTGGGAAATTATTAGCCTACCGTAAATATAAATACAGTAAATGTCCTATCTAAAAGACCACGAAAAACAACCACACACCTCCTCGGCAATGGCTCTGTGACGATGATTCCTCGTGAAGATGAAAGCCCACTAGAGTATGGTAGGATAATTTTAATTTTTGACTTTTTTATCACTTTATACGTTTTATTCTGATCTTATTTCCAAGATATAAAGCCACGTTTAAGTATCCATAAGAATATCTAAGGAGTGCTCCGTTTCCGAGTCGAGCTGTGCTAACTGGCCTTTTCCTCTGGCAGCGGTGCTGGCAGACTGGCAGGAAGACTCATTGTGAAGATGAAAGTCAGAAGGATACGTTAAATTAGCAGGTATACGTTAAAACACATGTATACACATTTCTTCATTGTTTTGTATGAATTATTTTAATGTTACTTGCTCACTTTCCCAGTAAAGCTGTGTTAACTAGTATTTATCTCCCGCAGCTCGCTGGCAGACTTGCGGGGAGACTCGTGAAAACAAAAAGCCGTACGAGTACATTAAATTGTTAGGTCAACTTTAAAACATGCAATCGCCTTATTTGTTTTATACTAATGTTATTTGCCAGGTATTCATACATTTGACTTAATAAATGTCTCATATGTATGTAATACTTCAGTTTACTTTTACTTACCTATACATCTGTTTATAATTAAATAGAAATCTGTTTATTCAAAAAAATACTCACATAGCTTTTTTGCAGTTAATTACAGCTGGTATCAGTCTCCTTCTTCCCACATTTGATGTGTTGTATTTCATCAGATCCAATTCATCCAGCACTTCCTCTGACATTTGAAGAATGTAGGTTATTGCTGAGCAGTGACCAGGGGAGAGTTTATTTTCTGAATGTTTGCCAGATTTCACAAACTCCTCAATCTCTTTGTACAAAGTTTGATCATTTACTTCAAGAAGACAGAGGAACAGACTGATGGATCTCTCAGCTAAGAGACCATAACTTTCTTTAATTTTGTCTTTAATGTACTGTGTGATTACTTTGATGGTCTCTGAGCTGTTTTCTGTTTGTGTCAGTAGATCATCTAAGAGTCTTTGATTGGACTCCAGTGAGATACCCAACAGGAACCGCAGAAAAAGATCAAGGTAACCATTTTTACTCTGAAGAGTTTTAGTAACTGCTGATTTTAGAAGCTCACACAAAGAGTATGGCTTAGACATGCACCTCTCATGTCTGTTATCCAGAAAAAACTGCAATGACTCCATTTTCTTCATCAGATGGGAGTAAAGCACATAGAAAGCAGCTAGAAACTCCTGAAAGCTCCGATGTATGAAGCAGTAGACCTTCCTGTGCTGAATCACAGATTCTTCCTTAAAGATCTCAGTGCAAATCCCAGAATACACTGAGGCATCAGTGATGTCTATGCCGCACTCAATCAGGTCCTCCTCATAGAACATCACATTGCCCTTCATCAGCTGTTTGAAAGCCAGTTCAGCAAGTTTCACAATCACTTCTCGGTTGGACTGCAGGAGTTTCCCTGGATCTCTCTCCTCATACTTCTGGTTCCTCATGTTTATCTGAATCAGCAGGAGGTGGATGTACATTTCAGTCAG
>NW_015557116.1:153076-153636 GCF_001515605.1 Sinocyclocheilus anshuiensis | reverse complement strand
ACACGTATACACATTTCTTCATTGTTTTGTATGAATTATTTTAATGTTACTTGCTCACTTTCCCAGTAAAGCTGTGTTAACTAGTATTTATCTCCCGCAGCTCGCTGGCAGACTTGCGGGGAGACTCGTGAAAACAAAAAGCCGTACGAGTACATTAAATTGTTAGGTCAACTTTAAAACATGCAATCGCCTTATTTGTTTTATACTAATGTTATTTGCCAGGTATTCATACATTTGACTTAATAAATGTCTGTAAGAACATCGGAGTGCACTATATTTTTGTCATTTTATTAGGTTATTATTGATGCTTCAGCTAGAGATTATGTATGTGGCGCAGCTGTGTCTGCAGTGAAAGGAGACTTGTTGAATTGTGTTAATTGGGCTTCTTGCTTTAGTAATGGCATTGAGATACCTGTCTGTGATGCAACGCTGTTATACTGCATTTCTGCATAATATTGATGGTTTCTATAACCATGGCGTCATGATGGTATTAAGTGGTGGATTAATTCAGGTAAGACACCACTGAAGGCCTAGGTGTGAAATGCACGGCTCGCCACTGA
>NW_015557116.1:152544-152950 GCF_001515605.1 Sinocyclocheilus anshuiensis | reverse complement strand
AAACCTTCCAAGACTTTAACCACTTAACCTCTACAAAGAGAAGTTTCAGCGTTTGCATGTTCTTAACAATATATGAGTAAAACACATAGAAAGCAGCAAGAAACTCCTGAAAGCTCAGATGTATAAAGCAGTAGACGTTTTTTTGAAAAATCACAGATTCCTCCTTAAAGATCTCAGTGCAAATCCCAGAATACACTGTGGCATCAGTGACGTCTATGCCGCTCTCAATCAGGTCCTCCTCGTAGAACATCACATTGCCCTTCATCAGCTGTTTGAAAGCCAGTTCAGCAAGTTTCACAATCACTTCTCTGTTGGTCTGCAGGAGTTTTCCTGGATCTCTCTCCTCATACTTCTGGTTCCTCATGTTGATCTGAATCAGCAGGAGGTGGATGTACATTTCAGTCAG
>NW_015557116.1:142790-151424 GCF_001515605.1 Sinocyclocheilus anshuiensis | reverse complement strand
GTCTATGCCGCTCTCAATCAGGTCCTCCTCATAGAACATCACATTGCCCTTCATCAGCTGTTTGAAAGCCACTTCAGCAAGTTTCACAATCACTTCTCTGTTGGACTGCAGGAGTTTCTCTGGATCTCTCTCTTCATATTTCTGGTTCCTCATGTTGATCTGAATCAGCAGGCAGTGGATGTACATTTCAGTCAGAGTTTGAGGGATTTCTGCACTCAGATCTTTTTCCAGGAGCTTCTGAAGCACAGTGGATGAGATCCAGCAGAAGACGGGGATGTGGCACATGATGTGGAGGCTTCTTGCTCTTCTGATGTGTGAGATGATTCTGCTGGCTTGATGCTCGTCGCTGATTCTCTTCCTGAAATATTCCTCCTTCTGAGGCTCATTGAATCCCTGAATTTCTGTCAGACGGTTGATGTATTTGGAGGGGATCTGATTGGCTGCTGCTGGTCTGGTGGTGATCCAGATGAGAGCAGAGGGAAGCAGCTTTCCTTTCATCAGGTTTGATATCAACACACCCACTGATGAAGTCTCAGTCACATCACAAACTTTCTGATCTTCTGAAAACATCAGTGTAAATCTGCTTTCATCCAGACCATCAAAGATGAACACAGCTCTACACTCCTCATAAATCTTTGAGTCCAGATCTTGAAGTTCAGGGTGAAAGTCCAGCAGAAGTCTATGAAGACTGTACTGATGATCTCTGATCAAGTTCAGCTCTCGAAATGGAAGCACAAACATGAAATCTACATCCTGATTGGCTTTTCCCTCGGCCCAGTCCAGAATGAACTTCTGCACAGAGACGGTTTTTCCGATTCCAGCGATGCCTTTAGTAAGAACAGTCTTGATTTGCTCTTTCTCCTCACGTCCTGGTTCAGCTGAGGCTTTAAAGATGTCATTGCAGTAGATTGGAGTGTCTTGTGAGTGTTGTGTTCTGGGAGTTTTCTCCATCTGTAAAACCTCATGTTCTTCATTCACACCTTTACTGTCTCCCTCTATGATGTAGAGTTGCGTGTAGATACTATTTAAGAGGGTTTGACTCTCTTGTAGCTTGATTCCTTCAAATAAGCTCTCATACTTTTTCTTCATGCTGGTTTTGTGTTGATCTTTGACTTTGACTCTCTGTAGTTCATTATCTACTGGTAGGTGACAATCCTGTTCTATCTCTCCAGTCTGTTCATCTCTGTCCATACAGCAGAAACAAGAAGAAAAACACAAAGAATGAATGAGGGCACAAGCAGCAAGATCTAGTGAAGCCATGAAATCAACACTCATAGTGGTGAACCATAGAAATTTACAAATATTTTGAAAAAGGATATGACTTAATGAAGCCTTTGCTGAAATCATGTGACTTGGTCAATTTCATACAAGCTCTTTATCACTGATTTGAAACAAAAGATTCATAAAATGCTAAAGCTTCATGAAGCAGTGTTCTGAAAGGTGCATAACTTCCTCATCCGACCATAAAACTGTACTAAGGTCATCAGTGACATTCATTGATTAAATGGATGTTAAACTTTAAATTAGAATCATCTGGCAAATGATCATTTGCTCTTGTAAAATAAATGAGTTAAATAAGTTAAGATAAAACACTTGACATTAAGAGTTAGGGAGTGATTTTTGACAGCTTACATATTGTTTGTGAATTAAATGAATCAGGCAACTTGTTTTTGAATGAGGATCTGCTGACTAAATGAAATAGGGGAATGATGATCAATTTGATAAGTTAATCTCATTCTCAAGGAGGACTGAATCGATAAATGATAAATGTGACTAATGACCAGTGTTGGGGGTAACACATTACAAGTAACGCGAGTTACGTAATCAGATGACTTTTTTCAAGTAACTAGTAAAGTAATGCATTACTTTTTAATTTTACAAGAAAATATTTGAGTTACTTTTTCAAATAAGTTACTTTTTTCCCATTTATTGATTGAAAGATCTCCTGTCCCCTTGTTGAGAGAAATCGGGAGTAAGATGTTACTTTAGTTCTAGAATAAATGTGAACATGCATTAATTCATCTCACTCACTCACAAAAAAAAAATCAGATTTAGTTTTCCTCAAAATTAATAAAAACAGTTAAAAGCAACTCAGAATATGACTCAAAGCTGCAATAATTAAATATGTTAAATAATACAAATATCCTTTATGTATTTAATCCCATTTTATTAACCAATTTGCTGCTGACCTTCGGTGATCCAATTCAACCATACTAACAAGCAAAAATTACGATAAACTAACATTTCTTCTTTTTTTATTGCTGAAGAGTGTTGAACTTTCTTCTTCTGCATTCTGCTGTGCAGACATTAATTTACTATTCCTTCAGCCTGAGGAATATTAATTTCTCTTTTTGGTGTGAAATAACTTTTACATTTACCAAAAATAGAACTTTTTATATTAAAAACCTTTTTTTTCGGAAGTAACGCAATATTGTAATGCATTACTTTTAAAAGTAACTTTCCCCAACAATGCTAATGACAACACATTGCAAAGACACTAGGACATTATTTATGTACTAGGATTGTTTATGTACTCCCGACATCTGAGCCACTGAAAATACAGTGGATTACTTTTATTTTTATTACAGAAAATTGCACGTTTTTATGTGTAAACTCTGTTTTTGTGAACTTTTGTTTTTGACATAACCTTGTTTGTATTTGTGTTTTTGTGAACTTTTGTTTTTGACATAACCTTGTTTGTATTTGTCAGTTTAAGTGCAATAAGATGTGAAAGAGAACTTAGTTTAGTATGTGACATCATGTAACAGCCGGTGTTCTGTTTGCTACAGGTGTGTGCGCTCAGGGGAGTGGGTGTGATATTGGACTAGATGCTGTTTAATATGAATAAAACATTAATTATTCAGATGATCTCTCTTTATCACTTATGTTTAAAGTATAAATCTGTCTCTTGTCTCCAGTACCGGTAATTGTCTCACCTGGGGTTGGAGGTCCCTGGTCCATCACTGAATGTAAGGGGTTGTCTCATGGATTCATGACTCTTCATAGACACACAACTGGGTTCTGAAGATGATGCTCTCTTGTTCTCGTAGTGAACAACATCCCCCTCCTCTCTCTCTTCATAGAGACTCATTTTAACAGGCTGCGTTCTCCTGCAATTTAATCGTGACCTTTTTTAACCCTTTACAAACACTGAGAACATAAATGATACAAACCAGAAAAATAATAAACAATTATATCCGCTGAGGCATGAAGAACTTCTGCCACTAACATAACATATACTCCACAAGAATATGGTTTATGTACTTTCATTTCATATTATTTTGGTTTTGTTATAGTCTCCAACTTAGAGCATAAGTGTTAATGGGCTTTATGCGCAAGAAACAAGTGTGCTGCCATCTTTAAAATTCTGTCTTTAAACTTTCGTTTTTGCAGTAGCTCTTAAGTATCGCAGTTGAAGAGTAATTAGCTGGTGAAGTGGATTTACATTTTGTAGAGTTAACTAAAGTTATCATGAGCATTTTAATGTTCAAGGCAGATGTCATTACAAATGTCAGCAGACCGGGAGGTTTATAAAAGGAGTAGTTAATTCATACATTTTTAAGACCTTACGTTCACGCTGTGGAAATACAAACGGAAGACAGAAAACAAGTGCAGCGCTAAAAATGGGTGGAGTTACATAAGGTCTACAGGTGCATCTCAATAAATTAGAATGTCGTGGAAAAGTTCATTTATTGGGCTGAGGTGGGGCGATGGGAAAGCGTGAATTACTGAAATAAATTAACTTTTCCACGACATTCTAATTTATTGAAATGCACCTGTATACTGGTTCAAAGAAAATGTGTGTATATGTGCTACTTTAAGAGTGCTACAATAAATAAAGCAGGACTGCTGAGCATATGTAAAATATTGTATTAAGCTATATGTTAGATTTTTTCTTTATTTTTTATTGTTTTGAGTGCTAGAACCATCACTCAACTGTCTATTGCGAAATTACAGTGGTTGTTCGGGGGAGAGTAGAAAGGAGAGGAGAAATGCAGCAGATCAGAGAGATGAGCTAAGAGATTTTGGTAATGAAAAGAAGGTATTATTGTACTAAAGCACTGAATTAAGAAAGTAACTGTGGAAGGACACTAAAGACTGAATTTGCTCCGGTTTCATCATGATTATTGACTAGTGGGGAATGTCTCAGGTTATGTATATAAAGAGAAATGAAAAAAGAACTCGATGCTACATCATGTTTTGATGCTCTGGGAACACTGTTGTGTGAGCCGGTGTCTGAATCACATGTGGCACTGGATTACATAAGTAACCTGAGATGTTCCCTTTTGAATGGGACTCGATGCTGTGTTATGGCATTGACACTATGGTAATGTTAATAAAAACACCACCACACTAAGGAGGGGATGTCTGTCCAACAAGGCTGTGTAACACTGGCACAGACAATTGTTGAGTGCAGACAAGACTGGAAAGAAAGCTTGCAGGATGACCAGCTGGTCAATTGCAGAAGGCACCTTCGCAATGTAGTCTGGTCTAGGGTCCAGAATACCTTTGACCATTCCAGGAGCAAAGTCTAATCAGGAAAAGACAACTGACAGGGCCTGCAGATCTCCTACTCTCTTAAACAAAGTCAATGCTAGTAGAAGAGCCACTTTAACCCTTAAAGACCTAGAATATTTTGGGGCACCTGACTTGCCTGTACTGTACATTTCTCTTTTTTTTCTTTCTTTTTTTCAAAACTATTCTAGCAGTCAGCATCAAGTGATATATCATTATAAACGGAGACATTTTTTTTAAATAACTAGACTGAAACTTCAAGTTCTCCTAAGGATGAATGAATTTGCCAGAAGTATCAACAATCGTTCCTGTTTGGCTCAGATGAACAAACTGCATAGGTTTCTTTTGACGGATCAATACTGATCAAAATGTGATGACGTAACCACAATCACTACAGATCCTCTGAATGTCCACCTCAGACAAATGCAATACCTCCGAAACGCCAAGAATCTCCTCTTTACTAGTCTAAGCATATAGATTGGAAGAACAGTTCAAAACTTTTTAACAGTTAATAACAATATTTAATTTTAGTCGTGGGCAGCTGTCTCAGTCTTCAAGGGTTTAGAATCATGAATCTTGCGGCCTGCTGATACGCTTCAGCTGCCTATCAACATACAAAAATCGAGACACCAGGGGTGCCTACTCACAGAAACTCCATCAACAGGTACGTGGCTAGCAGAAATATTGGCCTCATGTACCTTAAGCAAAGCAGGGGATAACCCTACTGAGAAGTGCTCTTGGAGGGATTCCAGCACTGTACCAACCGGGCAGTAGGTTGGGTTTAAGTGACTCAAACACCATGACTCAAATAGCTGCCATTTCAAAGCATACAATTTCCTTGTAGAGGGAGATGAAACTCAGAATTGTCTCAGCATCCTCAGTTAGTGATAGATTGACCTCTGCACTCAGGGTCAGGGGGTCTCTCCGGACAGGAATCTCCCAAGGAGTGCCATCCAGGAGAGACACAAGATCCGAGAACCAGACTCGGGCTGGCCAGAACTGAGCCACTAGAAATAGGAGAACTCAGAAGAACCCAGGAGCAGAGCAAGCCTCTGCCATGTCTGAACAGTTGGCAGAATTTTTCCATGTGTGAGCCGGCAACATCCATGTCAGTAAGAGTCTTGGTGGAGCTTGACACTGAGAACTGACTGATTGATTGGGACACCGAGGTACTGCTTCCCTGCTTTGTGTCTTATGGGCACAAGCTTTCCCATCGCTCCACCTCAGCCCATCAACTTGTTTTCCTTAGTATTTTTAGTTGCTGTGTTTTCACTTCTCATTTGTTATGTCTGTGCTTTTCTGAAGATACCGTGATTCATCTTTGTGCGTTTATATGCAGTCAGTTGTGACACTATTCTTCTCCCAGTTAACTGGTCACTTACTTTGATTTGTTTGCTTGACAACACATAAATTCATCCACTTCTCCCGAAATACATTAGATTGGCTCAGAAGGCTAGTGTCGCGGCTCGCGCTCCTCCCCGCCTGCGGGTAGGGGTAGGAAGAATCGCGGGTCAAAGGAAGGTAAGTAAAAGACCTAAGGGATGTGATCCAGACAGGGCGTCAGTGACACGGGTCACAACGAGGCGTTCCCCATAGCGACCCCTAGAGGACGCAGTGTCTCGTTCCCTACTCAGGGAACCATGGTTACATAAGTAACCTGAGACGATAGTTCATTATATGCTTAACAAGTTAACCAGTGAATATTTTGAACAAAAAAGGAAAAAGGAGATAAAACAATAAATAAGCCATACAGTGCTATTGTGGCTGTGGTGTGTCACATGACAAGCATAAAACATTGCCATGGAAAGTTCTAAAATAACAATCTCCTTAAAAATCTCATGCTGGGGGTTCAGCTAGAATGTTTTAAACTTTTGTGTGAAAGGGTTAACTGTGACTTTACCCATTTATAGTTTTATAAACAGGAACAAGCTAAACCATATTATCATCTGCAGTTCCCAGAGGTAGCTTACCAGTTGACAAAAAAAAATATTTTTTTTGATGCTGTTCACTTTATTTAAACAAATCATTTTGATTTAACACCATTGTATCAGGTTTCGCATTCAAACATGACTGCATCATGTTAAACTGACTTGAAATGGTTACTTTTTGGTTTAACTCTGAAGTTTTAATTTTGAAAGAACATGTTTCAATCAAGTACCTCAAAATAAGTTTTACACTTCCCATCATGCTTTATACAGGACTGGATATGGGGAGAGAAAATGTTGAAATTGTGTTATTTTATGCATTTTTTAGTCAAATGAAATAATAGGGAGACTTTTTCATAAGGTCAATGTTTGCCAGCTCTCAGAAGTAAAAAATCTGACACTTGAGTACTGAAATTTTGGATGTGTGGGAGTTAATAAATTTCGATGTAATGAAAATTATTGATGTTTTGTTTTTTTTATTAGATTTTGGATAAGATTAAATATTAAGTAATGTCCCTTAATGGGAATCATGTTTTATTAAACCCATATGTTTTTGTTTGTTTAAAATAAAAAAATTCTATTAACTTTTATTTTTAAAAATGAAAAATAATTGTTTAATTAAATCTATATCTGTTTGATTGGATAAAGCAAATTATTTCTAATACATATTTCTTAAATGAGAAACAATTGTTTAATTAAATCTATATCTATTTTATTGGAGAAAATAAATAATTTCTAATATTCTTTTTTAAATGAGAATTTTTGTTTTGATTAAATCTATATCTTTTTGTTTAGATCAAAAATAGAATGCCAAAATCATCACAATTAAAAGAACCAAAGACTTAAACTACTTCAGTCTGTGTGCACTGAATTTATTTAATACACGAGTTTCACAATTTGAGTTGAATTACTGAAATAAATGAACTTTTCCACGACATTCTAATTTATTGAGATGCACCTGTATATTTTGTGCCAAGTTTTATAAAGTAAAAATAGTTTTCATAGACAAAGAAAATATTGTTTAGGGCAAGT
The DNA here is from genome assembly GCF_001515605.1 of Sinocyclocheilus anshuiensis. Classification (NCBI taxonomy): domain Eukaryota; kingdom Metazoa; phylum Chordata; class Actinopteri; order Cypriniformes; family Cyprinidae; genus Sinocyclocheilus; species Sinocyclocheilus anshuiensis. The sequence continues at coordinate 143,952 of NW_015557116.1, read as the reverse complement.
TATTTATTTTTCATTGGCTCAAGTTATAAAATATAGATGTGAACCATTACCCTACATTTTTTTAATTGGATGAATGACATTTTTTTTTTCAGTGCATGTATAATACTCTATTAGGTGGGCATTTTAAAAGACTTTATATTGGTGTATTTTGTGCAAGTTACCATTGTGGTGAAGTGTGGAGCGTGTGGTTGGGTTGAGGACCTGCTTTAAAAAAAGTCTAATGTACTTTAATTAAAAACAAACCAATTCCAATGGGAGTGCTAGTGATGTACAAAGTACTATCCTTAAACTGCCAACAACTACATCATAACTCTTTGGCTGAACTTGCATGGACAGTGGTTCTACATGATGTAAACATATTATCTTTACTCATATATTTCATGTAGTATGAACTAAAGCCACACAACCGAATAAACTCAACTAAAATCAGACATGTCTTAATAAATTGATTTAATCGTGTCCAAATAACATGATACAATCACGTGGATCCACTGTCCATGATTGAATCATGTTCAGCCAAAGAATACTTTTTTTGAGTGTGTAAGCTACTTTAATGGATCCACAGCATAACTCCAAAATGTTATCCTTGCATGTAGGGCAGGTTAAAATTGCACAGTAATTTCTTATATTTACAATTGTTACAATCTCAAAGAATAATGTTAGGTGGGTCAGGATATGCAGATATAAGTTCTACCACATTTACCTTGTTTGCTTGGGGATGAATGTAAAACACATACCAAATAGCTAGGAAAACTTCTGAGGCAAATACTAAACATCTTCAAGGAAAAATGAAAATTTGATGTTTATCTGCTTACCCCCAGGGCATCCAAGATGTAGGTGACTTTGTTTCTTCAGTAGAACACAAACTGAGATTTTTAACTCAAACCGTTGCAGTCTGTCAGTCATATAATGGAAGTGAATAAGAATCACGGCTTTGAGAGTCTAAAACATACACAAACAAAACCAAATTAAACCCGGCGGCTCATGACGATACATTGATGTGTAAAGACTCAAAACGATCGGTCTGTGCAAGAAACTGAACAGTATTTATCGTTTTTTACCTCTGATTTTCACCGCAACTGTCTTGAGCGCGTTCGCATCTTCTTGTTGACGCCTCACGCGCAGTCTGAACAAGAAGACGCGAACGCGCTCAGGACAGTTC
>NW_015557116.1:121156-139634 GCF_001515605.1 Sinocyclocheilus anshuiensis | reverse complement strand
TGTAAAGACTCAAAACGATCGGTCTGTGCAAGAAACTGAACAGTATTTATCGTTTTTTACCTCTGATTTTCACCGCAACTGTCTTGAGCGCGTTCGCATCTTCTTGTTGACGCCTCACGCGCAGTCTGAACAAGAAGACGCGAACGCGCTCAGGACAGTTCAGACAGTTCAGACATTGCGGTGAAAATCAGAGGTAAAAAACCTTGCATAGTTTCTTGCACAGACCGATCGTTTCGTGTCTTTACACATCAATGTATCGTCACGAGCCGCAGAGTTTAATTTGGTTTTGTTTGTGTATGTTTTTTTTGACTCTCAAAGCCGTGATTCCCATTCACCTCCATTATAAGACTGACAGACTGCAACGGTTCGAGTTAAAAATCTCAGTTTGTGTTCTACTGAAGAAACAAAGTCACCTACATCTTGGATGCCCTGGGGGTAAGCAGATAAACATCAAATTTTCATTTTTGGGTGAACTATCCCTTAATGTATATATTTGAGTTGGTTTATGTTGTAAGATTAGTCTAGCTATCTCGGTAAACTGCTAACTGGTACTTAGCAACTGTTATGTACATTTTTACAAGTTTAAAAAAGTTAGCTTTTCGTAAAATATGTTTATTAATTAATGTTAGTTTAGCTAGTGTGTTTTAGTTGTTAGCATTCCCATTGACAAATCTGCAGATACTTTTCTGCAAACACTGCGGCTGACTTTTGATTCACCTGAGACAACCTTGGAGAGAAATGGTGTGTATTAGCAACTTAAATTATTAATATACCATAATTTTCAAAGTGCAGTGTATATTTCACTCATTTTGTTTTTGTCAATGTTCTAGTTTAAGTGTAGAAATCTATAATGTATTTTGTTTTATTATGATGTGATTTACTATATATATAATAATCTAATATATATATACCCCCGGTTTCACAGACAATGCTTAAGCTAGTCCCAGACTAAAATGCATGTTTGAGCTGTCTCAACTGAAAATATCTTGCTCTGACATATATTAAAATATGTCAGTGTCATTGTTCTGTGTCAAGATGCACACCTGTAATGTTTTCTTCTATGGCATTTTTGTAAATCTTGCTCTGACATATCTTAAAATATGTCAGTGTCATTGTTCTGTGTCAAGATGCACACCTGTAATGTTTTCTTCTATGGCATTTTTGTAAAAGTTGCTTAAATATCTTAATTTAACTAAGGCCTAGTCCTGGCTTAAGCTAAGCCCCGTTTCTGAAACCGGGCCATAATGTTTTAGGTCAGATAGCAAAAGCTGCCATTTGTCTGGATCTTCAAAGAACAGAAAGAGTTTTTGAATACCATTCAATTACCCAAGTTATCATATTTTATCCAGTAACTAAATTTACAAGATAGCACTTTGACTAGCATTGATTTTTTTTCCTATTCTTAATGAAGTTTACTTTAACAAAGTTTTCACAAAACATTTAACAAACATTTTCAGATAATCCAACCAATTCGCATCAGAGGAAGTCTCTCTATTGCCGCTTTTCTCACCTCAATTCCCAGAGGACAGCAGGCCAAATATGCTTATTCTCTATATTATATGTACAGTGCGTATAGAAAATAATCACCCTCCTTTAAAATAATCACATTTTGTTACATTTTGCTTTGCAGCCTGAAATGAAGATGGACACACTTTTTGTTTTATCCAGCTGTATTTTACTCAGTGCAACTTATAACATCCAAGTGAAAGATGTAACACCAACATGTCAGAAAAAAATGAAATAAATAAAAAACAGAATCACTGAGTTGGAAAAAGTATCACCCCTTGTGTCTTTTTTTTTTTTAACCACCTTTTGCTTTAATTACAGCCTTTAGTTTCTTGGGATATGTCTCTACTAACTTTGCATGTCTAGACATTGCAATATTTGCCCACTCTTCTTTGCAGAACTGCTCGAGTTCAGTTAAATTTGATGGTGAGCATTTGTGGACTGCAGTCTTCAAGTCATTCCACAGATTTTCAGAGGAGTTTAAGTCTGACTAGGCCATGCAAGGACATTCAGCCTTTTCTCCTTCAACCACTGTGTGCTCAGTGTTGCTGTGTGCTTTGTGTCATTGTCATGTTGGAAGGTAAACCTTCTTCCCATTGACAATTTTCTGGCAGAGAGCAGCAGATTTTCCTCAAGAATTTGACGGTATTTTGCCCCCTCCATATTTCCTTCTATCCAGAAGGAAAAGTGCTCCCATCCCTGCTGCAGAGAAACACCCATAACAGGATATTGCCACCTCCATGCTTTACTGGAGGAATGCTGTTATTTGGATGGTGAGCTGTATTGGATTTCTGAAATACATATCGTTTGGTGTTGAGGCCAAATAATTACATTTTAGTCTCATCTGCCTCAGAATCTTCAAGGTGCGTTTTGGCACCTTGTGATATTGTTGTCACATGCACACAATGACCACTCTTTGTCATAAATTCCTGCAACTGCTTCAGAGTTGCTGTAGGCCTCTTGGGCCACATTTACACTACATGGTTCAAGTGACCCAATTCCGATTTTTTTCCTCTCATGTGGAACAGATCGGACATGGCCCATGAACGTGTAAGCAGAAAAAAAGCACATGGATTCAGATATGAATCGGATACATGCATTTGTGCCTACCATGTAAGTGGACAGAGCGAATATTCCCGTTAATGCAAGTTGGCTGTCAAATGTTTTTGAAACATCTCGCTGTACAGATATATCTATTACAAATGAAACATCTCTATTTGACTAGCAGAGTATTCATTATTTTCGTTTGTGTTAAATAAGAGGCGATCTGGCGCTGAAATGTGTTGCTTTTAAAATCATGCTGAGTGCAATTCAATCTATTGCTAACTGTTGTGGAGACTATTCATTCGCGTTAAATCTCATCTGCTTTTCAATACAAAGTATGCTTTATTAATAGTGTGTGCAGAGTCTGGTCTTTTAATATCACTGTCTAATGCGTTGAGCCACGTCAAGTTAAGCCTGTGTAGTGTAAATGCAGATATCGGATACAGGTCACTTTTAAAAGAACGTGCAAGCGGGTCGTCAAAAAAATTGGATATAGTCAAAAAATCTGCAGTGTAAATGCAGCCTTGGTCGCCTCTCTGAGCAGTTTCCTCCTGGCTCTTTTATCCAGTTTGGAGCGGCATCCTGATCAAGGGAGGGTCTGTGTTGTACCAAATACCTTCCACTTCTTAATAATAGACTTCACTGTGCTTCTAGACATTGATAAAGCCTTTGAAATGTTTTTGTCTCCATCTCCTGACTTGTGTCTGTCCACAACTTCATCCCGGAGATCTTTTGACAGTGCCTTGCCACCCATACTTGATTGTTTGCTTCAGCTGCACTATCAAGGACTGAAACACTCCAGGAAAGCTCTTTTCATGCTGAGCTAATCAAAATGAGCACATCCACAGCTGGAAGTCAAATGGCTTTGTATGCCATTGAGAAGGTGATTAGCTACACCTGACTGAGTTTACGAGTCATTTTTAGGAGGGAGCTGATCCTTTTTCCAACTCAGTGATTCTGTTTTTTTATTTTATTTTTTTCTGACATGTTGGTGTTACATCTTTCACTTGGATGTTATAAGTTGCACTGAGTAAAATACAGCTGGATAAAACAAAAACTGTGTCCGTCTTCATTTCAGGCTGCAAAGCAACAAAATGTGATTATTTTAAAGGGGGGTGAAAAAACATTTCAGTAATGTTTAACAGATTATTTGTTAATTCAAATAGCTACAAATATGAGATAATGTGCTTGTAAATGCTTACGAATTAATTTATTGAACATAATGATTGACCCTCTGCCTGTCCCGTCACGGCCACGGAAGCCAGGCCATTCTCAAACTGTCTGCCTGTGGCTATGTTTCCATCCAAAGATGCGAATTTAACTTATGCGCCAAACTGGAATATCGCATAAAACATTTGCGAATAAAGCACCGTTTCCATCCAACGAGTCAAAGAGAACAAAATCATCACTTCCTGATAAACTGGCACTAAATATCTCTAAGAAAACTAGGAGAAGCCACTGAATATAATAATTTTCACATGTAATAAATTACTTGCGCTTCAGAGAGAGCAGACGTAACACAATAAATGCGGTCATTGCTTTTAGAGGTGGATGCCTGCTGTTTGGGAACGCAGTCATGTAAGACAGTAATTATACAGAAATACTTTGACGACAGATTTTCCTCAGGCATTTCACAGATGCTGTGAACGAGATCGGTCTGCTGCTAGTCAAGTTATCCCGTCTCATAGCGCAAAGTCACATGACTTTTTCAATGCGCATGGTGGAATTTATTCGGTAAATGTGTTTCCATCATAGTTTGCAAATTTTTTCTTATCGTATAAAAAAAGTTTATCCTACTCAAATATGCACATAAGTTTTTTTATGAACATTTTTAGAATTTATGCGCATCTTGGCGTTTCCATCCAGCGTTTTTTTATGCGATAATCCAAAATGCGCATAAAAATAGGTGGAAGGAAACATAGCTTGTCATGTAACAAGGTCTGTGCCTCTCTCCACCCTGGCCTCCTGCTCTGCCCTGGTCACCTTCTCTGCCAGCTCCTTCTTGATCTCTAAGGGGCCATTCACATATCGCGTTTTTTGCGTGCTCAAGTTCGTTATTTCAAATGAAGACGCACGGCAGGCGCGCTCATAATGGAAGCGACGCGGTCGCGATGCGCTAATTTTTTCCAGGCGCTTCCGCGCCGCATCGAGATGAAAACATTTCAACTTTTCAGAATACCGCAAGCGCACCGCGGGTCATGTGACAAGAACCAACCAATCAGCTTCATCCTTTCCCGTAACAACATTGAAAGTTCGGCAGGCGCGCTCATAATGGAAGCGACGCGGTGTGCGTCGCGTTAATTTTTTCCAGGCGTATCCGCGCCACATCAAGATAAAAACATTTCAACTTTTCAGAATGCCGCAAGCTCACCGCGGGTCATGTGACAAGAACAAACCAATCAGCTTCATCCTTTCCGTAACAACATTGAAAGCTCAGCTAAGGATGAAGGAACAGCTGATCATAGCTGTACAGGGATAGCCATTTTTAAATAAATTTAGTAGCAGAGCTACTGCAAGCGATTTTTAGTGCTGCAAATCCATTTATCCTTTGCTGAAACTCCCGAGTCTTCATGGAGAGCGGAGGTCATGGTTGCTTAGCAACGGCAGACGCCTCCGGAGCGCCCGAACGCTTTTGAAAAAAAGCAGAAAGCGGCGCACCTAGCGTTTTCCACGCGTTTTTAGGCGCGACATGTGAACGGCCCCTAACTCTGCCCTGGTCACCAGTTCCTCCAGCTCCATCCTGGCTCCCTGTTCCACCTCTGTCTCCGGACCCTCTTCAACCTCACGGGCCTGGCCTTCCATCCCTTCTCCTGATCCACCTTTGGTCCACCTCCCTCCTGGACTTAAGTGTGTGTTTGTTAAAGGGGACTCTGTTACATTCATGTCTTGTGTTCCCGTCTTTTATATAAGGACTTTTAAGTTGTAGTGTTTTTGGTTCCAATTTTTTCTGTTCCCTTCCTCTGTTTAATTCCTGTTTGCCTTGTTCCTTGTGCTGTCTTGTTTGTCTCCATAGCCACACTTGTTAGTAACCATAGCAACTAATCACCTCTGCCTGTCCCTTGTTAGCCTTGGTTTTCTTGTGTATATAAACAGGGATGCACATAAGTAGTGCACAAGTGCGCATACACGACTGAAATAAAAACTACGCTGGTTAAATATGTTCAGACCACTCATTTATGTACCAACATTGTTGACAACCCCTTACGAAAATTAACCATGGTTTTATTGTAGTAAAAGTGTAGTAACCATGGATTTTTGGTGTATTGATTACAATTTGTATAACCACAGTTTAATACAAATGTCATGGTTAAACTATGGTTAATGGAGCAAAACCACTGTTAATTTGTGGTTACCATGGTTTAACTATAGTTACCATGTTTTTTATTTTATTTTATTTGTTGTAAAACCATGGTTAATTTTCATAAGGGACTGTTGATGCGCAATCACCATTTTAGACTGACTTAACTGTAATACTGTATAAGATTTCCATTAGAACGGAAAGCATAAATCTCGGCTCGGTGCTGCCAGTTTCAGAGCAAAACGCGAAACTGACATTTCATTCTCTGAAGCGCTTTTAAAACTGGTGGCATATAGGCCTATACTTACTTGCCGACAACCCACCAAAATAAAAGCTTGCTGATTTTAGTTTTGAAAATGATGATAATTCATATAAAGACATAAATAAATAAAAGAAAAGAAATATGTAAATATTAGTATTTTATTATTTAAGTACACTATAAAATAATTGTATTTTTATTTAATACTAATTTATTTCTTTGACAAAATAATAGTATTATTGCACTTTTTTGTTTATTATTTTATTTAAAAACTAAATAAATAATGTGAAATATATATATATTGGAAAAAAAAATAACTTAAATGATTTTAGCAAATGGCTGCAATATAACAAAGAGTGAAAAATTGAAGGGGGTCTGAATACTTTCCGTACCCACTGTATATATATATAAAAGGGAGCACTAGGAAGAATACTTAATGATATCCCAAGACGATACAAGAAGCAGGTTTGACTTTTGTCTTGTTTTGACAATAATACTGTTGCAAAGAACAAGGAAGTTTGCTTAGATTCACTGTTACCTAATACCATATGATAAAAATGTTTTTGACTGGTTTGTTAATTGTAATTCTGAAATCATATTTTATCGTAAATCTTTAACCAACGCAAAGCTCTTCTCTTAAGATATGATGTTCTTGTTGCTATTATGTCTTGTTTTTTTGTCTTTTGTCTTTAGCAAGAATATAAATACTCTCAGCTAATCACCCTTTACTCAAACTTCGTTACAGTAGCTGAAAAGGTTCCAAATTCCCATAAAGGTTCTAAATGATTAATAGTAAATGTTTATAAACATTTACAGATGATAATTAGTATCAACTTTAGATTTAGCACAGCAAAAACATGAACAAATAATAAATAAATGATTAGTAAAAATGTGTAAGTACTAGAAGTCTCCATACAATATATATATATATATTGTCACCTATATATTTAGTTTTTTGTGAGGGGTGGGTTAGTGTAAGGGTATAGAAAATAAAGTATGTACAGAATAAAAACCATTACGCCTATGGAGGTGTGTGTGTGTGTGTGTGTGTGTGTGTGTGTGTGTGTGTGTGTGTGTGAGTTCGAAAGTAAAAGGTTGGTTTAAGCATTTAATGACATTTTCCCATTTTCTGTGACATAATCTAAAGTTAGAACTATTAATACAATTAATAAGTTGTTTTAAAAGCATAAAACACATTATCTGATAAAAGTATAAAGAAGCCAGGGTGTTTTAATCTAATAAACAGTGCTACAGTGACCTGTTAAAGTGGGACAAATTTCATGATTTCAGATCAACTTTTGATTTGATTCTGATCTTGTTTCAATATTCAATTCATTTGGATAAATTTCAGGTACAGTAGCTTGATGTTAATTTTTCTCAAGGAAACAAAATCTCTCAACTAATGCTGTAAACAATCAGGGAGCTCTGTCAGCTGGCTATTAAATGTTAAAATTAACAACTCAAATTAATATAATACTGCTTTTATAACAATAATATTATAATATTTTAATGATATAAGAGTAAAAAATATAATAAATATGTAATATACTCCTCTCATAGATCATTTTTCTTGCTAACTAAAATGCTATGGTCATTACATTTATGGCTTTCTTGAAGTAAATGGACATATTTGTCACAAGCTGTTGATGTCATGATTCACAAGCATGTTGGCTTTTTTAATTTGGTGTGAGATTTACTTGGGCAGCGCGAGAGCGTGAGACAGAGCCTGAAAGCGTGTGTCTTATGCCAGATTCGTGAGAGTTGGCAACGCTGCATCAGCTTGATTCTTCTCATGAGAGAGTCGTGAAATTCACTTCTCTGCTGAAGATTAAGAGATTGTTATGAAAGATATTATGAATTCAAAGGCATTTTCAAGGCAGGAAAAACTGCTGTTGCAGAAAAAAAGTTAAGAAGACAGCTAAAAAAGAATATCTATATTAATGCAAGTGAAACTGAAGTTATTTAATGAATAATTTAAATAGGTTCACAAAGAGCACAAAAGAAAAATGTTTAGCCATTTTATAAGCTTTATACTGTATAATCGAAAAGCCTATATTCATATCTATAAATTTATGTTAATTTAAATTAAAAGCTTAATATTAATGGTCAGAATAGAGTTGATATGTGTACTGCATTAGGGATATAATATATACAAAATTATTAGCAGTGACCATATTTTGTCAGATACATGTTTGCTCACAGTTTGGTTTGCAATCCCTTACCTAGAATAAAACCTGCTCTGGAGTGGGTTAGCATGTAACATAATAATTTACCATGGCGATGAACACAGCTAAAAAAAAACATATTGAAACCAACTAGAGTTTGCTCAAACTAAACTCAAACCTAGCTGGGTAACCGACTTTGTTTAATAGGCCAGAGCTTATTTCATCTTAATTTGAATGAAATGCCCATAGAATATTATGCAATTAATTTCTGGGGTGCAAAAAGAACCTAGAAATGCCGTCGTTCAGTATTTATTTTGTAAATAGTAATCTCATATATTGTTCTACGCACTACTCTGTTACCAATACACCATTATGTTTTCTCTGCTGCAGAGAAGCTAGAGAAAACAGTATCTATGCCCCCATTTCCTCTGAAGGCCCCAACCAACCCGTTGATACGACACTGGGGGAAATACAAAATATAACAGACGTTGACCTCGATGTGAATGTTGAGAAACCTCATAAAAACCTGCATAGATTCATATTTCAAATGAATTTGTAATACATTATATGACAAGTGTTATTTATACATTAACTGTGCCTGATGCCTCGAGTATACCTTGCAGTAAACTCTTGATTGAGTTTGACCATAAATATAACACACACACACACACACACACATCTAATGTCAAGATATTTATATGACAACTTACCAATAAATATGATAGAAATTGTAGGCCTAAGCTTTGGCTCACAGCATTCTGAAATGGTGTCTTGTCAAATGCAGGATTCAAACTTTTGGTTTCGATTTCTATTCCTGACTGTGAAGGATCAGATAGCAAGCATTATTCCTACTGTGATTGGTCGATCCTCAAAGCAGAGGGCTGCGATTGGCCAATGTCAGGTATATGAGTGTGCTACTCACCCTTCTCATTTTTTTTTTAAATTAAACATATGAACTCTCCATGTGTACTTATCCACATGTTTACATACTTGGCAGTCAGACACTGGGCATCAGTTTTATTGTGTGGAGAGTTATAAAAAGTCATAATAAGCTGTATTTGGATGGATTAGATTCTGGAATCCCTCATATTACCAGTGAAAACAATATTACCAGTCAGTAATACATATGGGTCTTATTGTTAATCCATGAACTACACATTCACTTGAATGTGTCAAAAATGTTTACAGAGATAAAGTTTGCTTGACATTTGATATTTGTCAGACATTCAGCTTTGGAAATCTTTAATAGATCATGAACTATGTAGCATAATGATTATTAACAACAAAATATAAAAATTTTCATTTAAAACGTTTTCTAGATTATTTCGAGTCGTAAAGTTAGCAGGAGATACAATTTATTTGGCTTCTGCAGGCATATATTATGATACTCAGCAGAGCAGAGGGTTCCTGAACCCTCCCCAGCTCAACAGCGCCCCACAAATTCCCAATATAAATCTGTGGTGAAAAATGGAACTGCAGCGTGCTATAATTGAGAACCACTGGGCCAGATTTGAGACTGCCCAGCTTATTTTCAAATTACTTTACATAAACCTTGATCCTCTAGATCAAGATGATATCAATCAGCTTCAGCTATGTGTATATTAGTCTGCATCAAGCCAGTAACTAGTGGACATGTGTCTTCTTTTTATAAGGAGTAATGTATCAAATTAATTAAAGTACAAATCATTTTGTTTAAACATGCTTGTGTGAATAGCCTTTGTATAGTTTTGTTGTGTTTGTGAATATGTTTGAGAATAGACACGACTTGCTTTTCCTCATCGGAATTCCTCCACAACTTGTAACATTCTAAGACAATATATGGAGGCAATAAACATTAAAGGATTAGTTCACTTCTGAATTAAAATGTCCTTATAATTTACTCACCCCCATGTCATCCAAGATGTTCATGTCTTTCTTTCTTCAGTCGAAAAGAAATTAAGGTTTTTGAGGAAAACATTCCAGGGTTTTTCTCTATATAGTGGACTTCAGTGGGGTTCACTGGGTGGAAGGTCCAAATTGCAGCTTCAAAGTGTTCTACACGATCCCAGACGAGGAATAAGGGTCTTGTCTAGCGAAACGATCTGTCATTTTCTAAAAAATAATAAAAATTATATACTTTTTTAACCTCAAACGCTTGTCTTGTGTAGCTCTGCAATGCGCATGCGTACTCTGTGCAGTCCCATTCGAAACAAGTTAGGGTAGGTCGAAAAACTCCCATCTCATTTTCTCCTCCAACTTCAAAATTGTCCTACATCGCTGCAGAAGTACCGACCTAGTGTTTACAGAGTGAACGTGCAAAGAAGGTCAAACGCCCTTGACAAAAAAAAACGGTAAAACAGCGATGCAGGACGATTTTTAACAATTTTGAAGTTGGAGGAGAAAATGAGATGGGTTTTTCGATATACCCTAACTGTCATTAACCAGAATGCACAGAGTTCACGCAGAATTAGACAAGACGAGCGTTTGAGGTTAAAAAGTATATAAATTGTCATTTCGCTAGACAAGACCCTTATTCCTCGTCTGGGATCGTGTAGAACACTTTGCAATTCTAAGATTGCACTCCATGTGTGTGTCGTGTGTTTAAAGCCTGTCAATCAACGTTAGAGAGCCACCCTCAGGCTACATAACGCAAGGAAATTAGACCTCTACCAAAAGTGTTCTGCATGTGTTCAGCAATTAAAACAAAAAGCTTAGAAAATCCAGAATGTGCCCTACCTACATTTACAGTCAGGAACCGCTACTGTTCTGCACTCAGACTCTGGTTGAACACAGGAGAGAATAACTTAACTTCAACAACCAGATAAGCTGTTAGCACATTTTCAGTTATCTACCCGTTAAACAAGCATATATTAGCTTAAGCCTTTAACTGCACAACATTTAATGACAACTATTTGAAATAAAATGTAAAATTAAATTTGAGCAATTACCACTTGTAATGCAGCCTCAGAAGATTACAATTCCATATGTCTCCAGTCTCTGATCTAAAATCAGGATAGAATAGATATATTTTAGGAAATATTTTGTGTATATATATATATATATATATATATATATATATTGTATATTTTATATGTATATATTGTAACAAATGTCCACTAGAGGCACATTGAAGTTGAACCCAAGTGCAGTTTTATTCAATCCAAAGGTGGGTAGAAAGACCATCAACAAAGACTTGGCTTGGCTAAACGTGAACATAAGCAAGAAACAAAGAACTCACCAACAGCGGTTACAGAGAACAATACTAGACCAAAGGCAATGGAAACATGAGGGCTAAATATATGGTTTCAACAGCAGCAACATAAACAGACGTTACTGCGCATACGCGCATTTGTGGCCCAAACTTAACTTCCGGTAGACTTTCGGAAAAAATCAATAACAACAGAGTCCCTCTAGAGTAGATCAAGTCCAACACGCCTTATGTCTTGCCTGGCTGCCAAGCCTTTCTTCGCACAGCGGTGATTCATGCTTATCGTCACCCGTCGTCTTTAGGAAACCAAAATGTTTTTATTTTCGACAAGGCATTTGTTCCAAAGGCCAGGTTGCATCTCAGCACAAAAACCTACGCCCAACTTCAATCTAGTCATTACCTTAACTTTAACTGTATTTGTAGTCGGCAGTGATGTGACATTTGAACCGAGGCGTCGGAGCTTGTGTCGAGAATAAATGGGCGTGCCAGATGAAACCTCGATTCGAGGCTTGTGTCATACATGTAGAAATCACGTGACCAATGACAAACGAAGCCTCGGTTTGAGTGTCGCTTTCAGATAAAGGGGGTTCGAAACTCACGCCACCTTGTGGGTGTTGTGGCGTTTCAGACAGGTGTCAGTAGTAAAAGCAGCAGTAGAAGTAGAGTGTCAGAGGGTTGTGTCATATGTGTTACATTATATTAGGTTAGATTAGTTATAGTATATTGTTATTATTAATTATATTAGCTATATTATATATTACGGTTATATTAGATAAGATTAGTTGGATTGTTTTGGATTTGGACTGGACTGCTTGTTGATTTGGATTGTCCTTTTGGATTTGTTTGCTTTTTGTGACATCTTACTTTTCCTTGTATTGGAGCCAGCAAGAAAGAGGAAATCCTCCCGTCTGGGAGTTTTTTGAAATAGTTGCTCACAATAAGGTATGTGTAATTGATAAATTATGTCTTAATGTGTCTTTTGATGACATCAATAGCTTCAATGAAATTCAGTCTAAATGTAGGAAACCTGTTACCTACTTCCGAACCAGCACTATAGCAAAAGAGAGACTGGCACAAGTACAGGAGCAGATGGGGAGACCAGTTCTGAAGTTACTGATAAGTATTGAAGTGGACACTCGCTGGAACAGCACTTGCAATATGCTGGAACGGCTCTTTCAACTGAGAGAGCCAGTGGGGGCTGCCCTGGCCTCTCTAAGGACCGACATGACCCCTCTTACTGCCCTGGATTATGAGGCAGTCCAAGATGTTTTACATGTCCTTGCCCCTTTCCACCAGGCTACAGTAGAGCTTTCTGGGGAGAAAAGGGTGTCTGCCTCCAAAGTGATACCTGTCATGGAGATGCTTAATCATGCTGTAACCAGTAAGTTAGAAGGCCTCAATTCCAATTTAACTAGGCAGCTGGGTGACAGCCTGGTCCGGAGGGTCAGGGAGATCACAGTACATTTAGAATCATTAAGTGTAATGACCATACCCACATTATTCTTAAGTCAAGGGAAACTGCAAGAAGCGATATCAAGATTAAAATCTGAATGCACTACTGTAATCAGAAGTTCTGGTCTCCATTCTGCTTCCACCAATACACCCCCTCTTCAGAAGCAGGTCAATCTACAAACAACTGTAAGTAGTATATTCCTTTGTTGTGTGAATTTTCACATTAGTGATTAGTACTGTGAACCACTGTTAATGGAGTTTTTTTTTCTCTGCATCACTATTATTAGGTGACCTTTGGCATCTGCTGGATAGCACGGTTGATCACAGTAGAAGGAGCTCAAGTGCAACAGCAGATGCTACTGTTGAAGTGGACCAGTATTTATCGGAAGTGAATCTCACTAGATCTGAGGATATCGGGCTCAACAGAAGCATCAGTATCCTTATTTATACCAGCTGGCATTGGCATTTTTATGTTTCCCTGCATCCTCCGTTCCATGTGAAAGACCTTTTCCAAGGCTGGAGAGGTTTTGTCCAAGTAGAGAAATCATCTAAACCTATAGGACCTCTGTGAATGGACACAAATAAACTCCACATTCTATCATGTAGCAGAATCTCCACATTCCAGAACAATCTCAAGATTCCCCCTCCTAACTGTTTGCGAGTCGTAAAACTGATTAATGGTCAGCCCAGGCGCCCAATCGTCTCGAACAGTTCCTGTTCCACTATGCTTATCTTCTCAAGAGACACATAAAGCAGTGATTGACTTAATCCAATCAGGAGGAGAAAGAAACCCCTTTTGTGTGAGAACCATGTCAGCCACAAATGGTTGCTTGTCACCCAAGATTGCTTTGCATAAATCCATGAAAAGACACAGGAAGAGAGTGATTTGCTGGACACTCTCCAGACATGCAAAAACAACGGATCTAAAGAACAGTATTAACGTGACTCGATCAACCTCTGTCTGAGACCATTCAGGGAACAGATGGTCCATGGTATCCATGACCATTTACACATAAATTGATAATCGAATAAACAAAGAAGACAGATTTACATTGACACGTTTGAGCGGGAAGCTCACCAGACTCACGTAGCTGACTTTCTTGACCTCGGGAACACATGATTCTCCTCACATCCTGCATTCCAAAAGAGATGCGCTCTTTCATTGCAGACAAAGAAACACGGAAACTTGAACAGACAATTTCAAAAGGACAATCATTTAAAGTATAAAGGGCAACTATATTCTCAAATAATGTGTTTTATGTCTTTTATATGCTTGATGTAAGGGAAACAGGTCAATTTAGCTCAAAGGGAATCATTTAAGATTTTAAAGGGAATTTGGACTGGATATGCTCGGCCCTGGCAGCTTTTAGAGCCTGTCTATAGCTGGACATACTGTTTTTCCACGCAATTCTAAAAACTTCCAAGTTAGTTTTTCTCCATTTGTGCTCAAGACTATGAGTTTTTTTCTTGAGAGAATGGGTATTACTGTTGTACCATGGCGCAGTATGTTTTTCTCTAACCTTTTTCAGTTTGATGGGGTAGTTAAAGACTACACTGCGCTTACTTTAACCGATAATTCATGAGATAGTAAGTGAACTGACAAGGTTAATAAGAGACTTAACTTACCACTGCCAGTATCTTTGCTGGGAAGTGTGGTCTTCTGTTTGGTCAGTTCAGTAGGCCTACCCACATTTGGAAACGGTAATTTGGCGCTCCTTGTAACCACGAGAGCTCCCCAATCCAATCTCACCAGTAGGAAAATAACAGGACAAATTTGACGTTACTTAAACTTTCTTGCTTCCAACGTCTTTAAAGTTTGTTTGCTGCAGACCGTGCGACTGGCGCGAAGCGTCACGTACATCAGTAGCTCAAGAGCTGATAATTGTTGTCATGTAGTATATATATATTGTTTGCCTTACAAAATGTCCTTTAGACGACGATACAAATTATATTTATCCATACCGGTTTCGAAAAGTACAGAGTGGTACAGAGCACCATTTACTGAACACCAGAACACACTGTATTTTCATAGTATCCTCTAGCAACTCACTGATTATCATTGTAGTTAATACTACATTATGATATAGTATAAATTAATAAAGTGTAGTAAATACTGTAATATACTACAGTATTTCTAGTTTACTATAGTAAAAACTTACAGTTACGAACTCACAGTTAATACTAGAGTATGCTCTAGTATAATTTAAAGTTTAGTAAATACTATAATATATTACTACAGTTTATAGTAAAACTTAATTTTACTACAGTTACAAACTCACTATAGTTAATACTAGAAGATGCTGTAGTATAAGTTAAAGTGTAGTAAATATTACAATATACCACAGTGTACTACAATTTATTACATTTTACTATAGTAAATACATTACTACAGTATTTTTTAATGTGGGTTACTAGGTGTTTATAAAGAAAACAACCACCTTTTTCTAAAAGCTTTATGTTTATGAGACACTGACAGGTGAAAGGCTACTAACTTCTGCTCGTCTGCTGTTTATTCACTGGCAGGGACTGTGCTGAAGTCAATTCTGACCATCCAGTTGCATGTTATAAATGGATTCTGCATCCAAACATTGCAGTTTTTTCTTAGTAGAGCCTAATATGTTCAGCAACATGTATTTAAATATCAGTTTTACCAAGAAATAAACTCTATTCTCATCGATTTTAATATTTATATGCACGTTTGTGATTTTAGAGAGCAGCGTGTGAACGGGACTTTTATTTTGGTTTTCTGGAGAGACGTCACCGGGCTGCGCTGCGTTCCTGCATCTGTTGTGATTCGGATGAAAGGTTTGTGTTTTTAAGACTTTAAAGGGTTTAAATAGATATTAAACATTCGGTCTATTTGGTTGTTTTACAGTAACTTTAAAACGAATCAGTTGTTATTTAATGCAACATGAATGCTTTATCTAACATTAATAAACATTTTTTTGTGTGCTTGTAAACCGCGTCCACTTATGAAGAACAGAAAAGGTGCGTCTCATTTCGCTCCATACAGTGTGAATCAGTTCATCATAAACACGAATTCAGTCACTGGCGAGTAACGTTAGTGATGATAGAAACGGGGCTTTTCGAAACTTCGAGTCATTTGAATCAATTGCTTCGCAAAACGATTCAGTGATTCGAATCGCTCGAATCACCGCACGCTTACGACACCTGCTGCTCAAAACAGTGTAAATGCAACAGAACAACAAACACAAACATGAGTAATGACAACTTTTACAAATAAATAGCAAATGTTTTAATGAAAGTGAAATATATTAAATTTAATTTACAAATCAATACTAAATGTAAATAATAAATGCCTAAAAAAGAAGGGTCTCTTTGATTTATTTTATTAATTTGTAGCACTAATTTACCCCATGATTTACTCACCCTCAAGCCATCCTAGGTGTATATTACTTTCTTTTTTCAGACAAATACAGTCAGAGATATATTAAAAATTGTCCTGGATAGGCATGTGACGGTATCAAATTTTCATGTTTTGCGATAATTGCTGAAGCTTTTTATCACGGTATACGGTGTTATCACGATACTGAAATAAGTTGCAAAAAAGTGTTGTCATAATACAGTATAACCGGTTTAATAACTTTTTTCTTATATAAACAAGAACAGAACATTTAACAATAACAATGTATTGTACAATTTTACAATAAACAACAAAAATGTATAAAGTAAACAGATGTTTCAAACAGATTAAAGTGCAAAAAAATTATAAAGAACAACAGTTAACACTTTACAATAAGATCTCATTAGTTAACGCATAAACATTAACAATGAGCAATAGCTACATTTGTTACAGACGCTATTATTCTTTGTTAAAGAGAAATACAACTTAGTTCATGTTAGCTTGAGTTCATTAAATAATACAGTTAAAGCTTTTGATTTCAATAACGTGTTATTAAATGTTAAAATTAGCTAAGATTAACAAATGATTTAGAAGAATTTTTCATTGGCAGTTTATGTTAACTAATGTTAACTAATGGGGCCTTAATGTAAAGTGTGACTGAACAATAAAGAATCAAAACATTTTCAAACAATATCTAGGGCATGTTGTAGTCCAGATTAAAAAGTAAAAAAGTTTGAAAATAAATAGCCTATCAAGTCTTTGGTGTTGTATTTGGTGAGCGAATACACAAATCTGAATGGCTGTTTAAAACATTTAAATACTGTTCAGAAACAGAAAGTAGTGCAGCTGCTTTGTTTACGGCTGCATTCCTGCTGTTCCCTCAGCGCCATCTGCTGTCAGAGAGTGAATGTGCGCTTTCATTCAGCGCGTCTCCTGTACTCGTTCCGCAGTGCGCTTCCTTCATCCATGTTGGGCTTGTTTACATCAAGAGTGCGCATGTGTCTTTGACGCAGCATACAGCAGTGTTGTGCATTTTAACCAGTTAATGGGAAAATAATTCTCAAAATGCGTTCAAAAACTCGGAATAATTTAATAAATATTTGTTCACGGTATTTTTAAGTACCCACGATAAAAATATCGTGCATGTTTATTTCGAAGTCCAGTAAAACTAGTGGTAGGCAGAGCGAGGCTTCATGGATCACTGAAACAGTCGAAGCAAATGTGCCGCTTTTTAATTTGACCCGCAATAATTTCATAGCTCATTACCGCACAACTGACGTGTGGATAATAAATTATTAAATTAGCTTACTCCTCATTGAAAATAATTTAAAACATTTATATACTGTATATTACACAATGAATAGGCCTATAAAAGTAGCCTATGTCCGAACACTGTAATAATCAGTCATCAAAATAAGACCTTTATTAGCCTACAAAGACATTTCAAAAACAACTTGTTTAACACAAAATACTTCAATTCTGTTGTTGTTTTCACTACATACATTGCTGCTTGAAAGTTTGTGAACCCTTTAGAATTTTCTCTATTTCTGCATAAATATGACCCAAAGCATTATTAGATTTTCACACAAATCCTGAAAGTAGACGAAGAGAATCCAATCAAACAAAGGAGACACAAATATATACTTTGTCATTTATGTATTGAGAAAAATGATCTGGTAAATATTTGTGAGTGGCAAAAATATGTGTATCTTTGCTTTCAGTATCTGGTGTGACCCCCTTTTGCTGCAATAACTGCAAGCAACGTTTCTTGTAACTGCTGAGCAGTCCTGCACAACGGCTTGTAGGAATTTTAGCCCATTCCTCATAACAGAACCACTTCAACTCTGTGATGTTGGTGGGTTTCTCAACTCTCAACTCTGTGATGTTGGTGGGTTTCCTCCTATGAACTGCTTGCTTCAGGTCCTTCCACAAATTGGATTAAGGTCCGGAATTTGACTCAGCCATTCCAAAACGTTAACTTTGTTCTTCTTTACCCATTCTTTGGTAGAACGACTTGTGTGCTTGGGGTTGTTGTCTTGCTGCATGACCCACTTTCTCTTGAGATACAGTTCTCGGACAGATGTCCTGACATTTTCCTTCAGAATTTGCTGTTATAATTCAGAATTCATTGTTCCATCAATGATGGCAAGCCGTCCTGGACCAGATGCAGCAAAACAGGCCCAAACCATGATACTAACTCCAC